>NC_136073.1:137630622-137638122 GCF_964261635.1 Lissotriton helveticus | reverse complement strand
ATACTCTGTAGAGTTCCAACTCAAATACACCCGTAATTCATCTCTAGGGTAAGATGGAGTATTATTGACGTCTTTAATCATGTCAATAATTCCCTGGACTAAAGCTTTGTTGGCTGAGTTGTATTTAGTGGACCGTGGTGGACGCGGAGGATAGGTCTCAAGGGCATAGGAAAAAATGGTCTGAAAGGCCTGAAATGATCCATTATAACTAAAAGGCAAGACTAGATAGGGAATGCCTTTATCCATAGTGTGAGGTATCAAGCCACACACCCAGCAGTCTATAGTATTAACTACCAGTTGGTGTTGATGCAATAGCTGTACAAATGTATTGTAAATAAATTCTGAGCGTCGAGCTTGTTCGTGTTCAGGAAACGAGTGAAAAGAATGCATAGAAGAAACCGTAGAAGTAGTAGGATCAAGGGGAGGTACTGTAGTTACCGGCATAAAAATCAAATGCACACCAAAGATGATTCCACCCACCAACGTTATTAAAACAATTAAAAACGTAACTGCACATTGCATTAGAAAGCATTTGCTGTGAAGTATTCTGTACAGTCTATTTCTGCGAACATAAATTACATTCTTTCGTTGCAGCTCAGGAAGCTCCATCTTCTACAATCCGTTCGTGACCACTGATGATGTGTACGTAGATGAAAATGCCTCTATCAGCCCTGGGAGTTCCCAGAACTAACAGAAAGATCGACCTTGTGTCTGACCCCCGCAGATTCAACTAAGCACACAGCCACGACCCTACGGCTACCCAGACGGCAAGGCAAAATTTAAAACAACAAAATAATAGCAAACTTCCTGGCTGGAGGCAATGTATCAAAAATTCAAATGTGAAAATAGGCAGTTTCCTGCTTTATTTGTCCATATTGCGAGATCGCAAGTTGTATCTCAGTTTTGCAGGAGCTGTCTGATCTGGAAACAATGTATTTTCAGCCGACGTTGCAATGTTCACGTTTGCAGATGACAAATGTTCTTTTGGTGCAGATGGCAAATGTTCAGGGTTCAAAAGAGCAGTTTCAGGAGGAGAGCCAGAGTTTGATGTATCAGTGATCAGTTCTGCATCACTGAAAGGAATGAAACTGGGTATTTGTTCTGCTTCAGAGGCACTGATTCCTTTCTTTACCCAGTTGTCGTAAGGAAGTGGCAGAGGCACACGTTTGACGTGTGTCGTGTGGATCCAATTCTTCCGTCCGGCCACACGAATAGCAGTTCTCGTCGCCAATAAGACTTGGAAGGGGCCAACGAATCTGGGCTGAAGATTTTTCGTTCTTGCAAAATTTCTAATGACTACTTGATCCCCAGGTTTCAGCTGATGACCTGGACTCTCCGGTGGCTTTGGCAATGCATCGAAAACCTGTTGGTGAATAAGGCTCAATTTAGCAGTCAAGTCGAAAAGGTAATCAATTAACATTGGGTATTCCAGCTGCTTAAATTCTTTCGGTCTATGTACCCCCCAAACATTTGCAGGACGACCAAAAATTATTTCATATGGACTAAGCCCTACTCTAGAATGTACAGTTGCTCTTGTTGATAACAAAGCCAAAGGCAGTGCATCTGGCCAGGGCAAACCCGTGGACGCTTGTATCTTAGCAAGTTTCAGTTTAAGGGTGCCATTGTAACCCTCAACTAAACCCGCGGACTGGGGATGATTCGCACTGTGAAACTTTTGTCTAATCCCTAGGCCGGCACACACACTCTGCATAACTTTCCCTACGAACTCACTTCCGTTATCTGACCATACAATCCGTGGCATTCCGAATCTGGGGAAGTATTCTTTAAGAAGGATTTTGGCAGTGGACAAAGCAGTATTGTCCTTCAGTGGGTATGCTTCGATCCATCTAGAGAACGCACAAACTACCACTAGGACGTACTTTAGATTGTTGCAACGATCCATATGAATGAAGTCTAACTGAATCACTTCAAAGGGGCAGGAAGGAGGAGCGAAGTGACCTGCAGGTGTGGGGATTCCCTTGCCAGGATTATGCATCAAGCATACCATACAATTTCTCACCACTCTCTCTGCACACTTACTAATCCCATCATTCTTCCAAACTGGAGCCAACATCTTACAAATCCCTTTAGAACTGATGTGCGCTGCTCCATGTGCCATCGTTACTACTGCAAGCACATACGCATCAGGCAACATCCAACGCTGTTGTTCCGACAAGTCAATCCAACACCCACTCGAGTCCAATTTACCCGTGCTCTCTTTCCATGCAAGCTTTTCCTCCTCAGTCGCCTCTTTTTGAATTTCTTTCATGCTTTCCACTGTGTCCTCACACATTCCAGACTCAGAAATCCATCTTGCAGACGTTGCAACATACATTCTACTCATCATATTTCTAGCTGTCTGTTTTGCAGTCTCATCAGCAAAAGCATTCCCACGACCAACATCATCCGTGATTGCTTTATGAGCACTGCATTTCACAATCGCAACTTCAGTCGGCAAGGTTAGAGATTCCAACAAGTCATTAACTAGCTGACCATGTTGAATCTTAGTCCCATGGGACGTAATGAAACCTCTCTCTTTCCACAAACAGCCAAAACTATGAGCCACGCCGAACGCGTACTGACTATCTGTGAACACATTCACTCTCTTTCCCTTAGCTAAAACGCACGCTCTTGTTAGCGCGATCAATTCTGCAGCCTGGGCAGAATTCTGACTCAATCTTGCAGTCTCCACAATCGTACTCAAAGTCGTTACTGCATAGGCAGCAGTCACGTCACCATTCTCCAATTTGAAACAAGACCCATCAACATACAACGTGCCATCTGGATCTGATAATGGAGTGTCTTTTAAATCAATTCGTCCTTTTGTTTCTTCCTCAGTTCTGAAACAACAGTCGTGGGGTTCGGAATCACTCGACTCTTGGCTAGTCGGCAACAATGTTGCTGGATTCAATACATTGCATCTTTTGATCTGAATATGACTCGCTAGCAATGTCAGTTCGTAACCTGATAATCTAGCACTGGTCAGGTGCTGCGTCTTGGTTCGGTTCATGAGTGTATCCACAGCATGAGGAACCATAACCACTAGCATGTTGTTCATTACTAAACCAGCAGATTGTCGAATGGAGGCTGCAGCTGCGGCTGTAGCTCTCAAGCAACTAGGCAACGCTCTAGCTACCGGATCTAACGTTGATGAAAAATACGCACAAGGGCGTTGTTTATCACCAAATTTCTGTGTCAAAACACTCAACGCACAACCTTCTCTCTCATGGACATAGAGCGTGAATGGCTTACTGTAATCGGGTGTACCCAATACAGGAGCTGAACACAGTGCATTTCGTAACTCAGAAAAACTCTCCTGACATTCGGCAGACCATGGCACTGGACTCGGAACATTTTTCCCAGTCAAAGCTACCATTGGTTTCGCCAAAAGAGAAAAATTTGGGATCCATTGCCTACAATATGAGGTAATACCTAAAAAGGCACGTACTTCTCTCTGCGTGCTAGGAACATTCATCTGTGTAATTGATTTTATTCTCTCTGGGGTCAACTTCCTTCCCTCCTTTGACAAGAGATGACCTAGGTAGGTCACTTCTTGGCAACAGTATTGCATTTTTGAAGGTGACACCTTGTGATTCAAATTTGACAAATGACGCAATAAAGAAATTGTAGCTGTTTTGCAAGTTTCCTTGTCATCGGCAGCCACTAGAAGATCATCGACATATTGTACTAAAGCAGAACCAGGAGGAAGTACAAAGGAATCTAACTGGCTTTTTAATGCTTGACTGTAAATGGATGGGCTTTCACAATAACCTTGTGGAGCACGTTTAACCCTGAAGCTTCGTCCTCCTAAAGAGAAACCGAAGATATCTCTGCTTTCCTTGGCTATCGGAATGCTGAAAAGGCATTTTTCAAGTCGATAACCGAAAACCATGCTGCTGTAGCAGGAATCAACGTTAACAATGCAGTAATGTCTGGAACCACAGGAAACTGTGGAATCACAATTTTATTAACCTCTCTAAGATCAATTACAAACCTATATACTGGAGGTTTTGTTGGGTCAGTTCGTTTCAGAATAGGCAATACAGGACTATTACAGACATTACCTCTAGTTTCTTCTACAACGTCTTTCTCAATCAGATCTTGCACAATTAATAAAAGTGCGCGTTCACCTTCACTAGAGATTCTGTATTGTGGAATTCGTGGAAATTTTACATTCGCTTTCAAAGTTACTACATATGGTGGGATTTCTAAAAGACCTACATCATTAGGACCAGTCGCCCAAAGAGTATCAGGGAGAGAACGCAGCTCTGGTGGGAGCGCATCCATCGACAAGTACATTGGAGAGGTGATTCTTTTACCCAACGTAAGCTGTACTCCTTCTGGAGAACAGTACAATGTCGCGTACAGGCGTTTTAACAAGTCTAAACCAAGCAGATTTTCATTACAACCTGTCGTCAAAATCAGGGGTGCTTTCAAGTGGCGGGGTCCAACAGAAATAGACAAAGGACCAGAAACAGGGTTGTGAACAGGGGCGCCTGAAAAACCTACTGAAACGTTTGTTGAGCCAGACAAAGGTGCACCAGGGAGTTTCGCATGTATGATAGAACTTTTTGCTGCACCAGTATCCAACAGAAACGGTTCGACTATACCTGATGTTGCTACTGCGACATAGGGCCCACTCTGATCTACTGGAACTGATACTACTCCCTCCCTTTGTCCATGGCTGTCCTAGTACTCCCTTGGCTGAACTTCCTCACTAGCTTCATAGTAGTCTTCAACATGATACTGTTGAGACCTATTCTGTTGGGCAGATTGTCCATTTCGCTGATCAAAATGATTAGAAGGGCGATCACTTGTCTGTGGAGGCATAGCACCTCGTCCTCGACCTCTAGAGTTTTGTATAGAACTACCACGACCTCTCTGAGCTGTCGCAGCATTATTTTGCGCTAAGACTGGACATTCAGTCTTATAATGGCCTTCCATTTTGCAATAAGCACACTGATTCCATTGGTACTGTGGCCTCTGAAAATTATACTCCGTCTTTTGATATGACCCTTGCTGTGTATTAGTCTGATTCGTGCGAGGCGGATATGCTTGCTGTAAAAGAACTTTAGTTTTTAAATCTTTCGTCTTTTTATCTGATTTTTCTTTCTCCTCTTTATCCCTATTTTCATAGTACTGGGCAGTCGCAAGTATTTGCGCAGTCGTAGAGACAGCCCACGCACTTTCAGAATTCTTTAATTTACCACTAAGTTCGGGCAACAGATTGTGCACAAATTTATCAACAAATAATCTCTGGCCTCCTTCTGTGCTCATATCCTGACCACTATGATCCACGAAAGTCTCCTCGAATCTTGTGAAAAAGTCGGAGACGCTTTCGTCTTTCTTCTGTTTGCACGCGGACAATTTGTCCCAGTTAACGCGTAATGCTGGCTTTAGGGTTTTCATTAACTCGATTATTCTACCAGGCAAATTAGCAATTAAGGGTTCAGGTTTGGAACCACCTATTTGCTGACCATCCGCCGCAATTATAGCTGCCCAATCACCACCTAGGGCAACTGGATGATTCTCTTTACGAATTTTAGCCCAAATTGGTTGCGGTACTACATTACCAAATAGCAGATCTATGTCAGCTAGATTCAATACACAAGTGTCAACTGTCTGAGCCAACTCTTTGTAGTACCCTGCAGGATTTTTACGCGGATCTGGCAAGGCCTGTTTCACTGCTAATACTTCAGCTCGCTTCCATGGAATATGTATCCATACTCTCTGGAATTGGGCTGGAGCGGCTGCAATACCAAGGTTTACATTAGCTTGCACAGCTTCACGCCAAATTGGTGGAACCTCCCTCATTGGGTATTGACGATTTTGTTTCGTACTACGTTTCTCTAACTCCCTCGGTGAACGAAGGGATGGGTCATTCCTATAACTTAAAATCAGTTCCATCGCTTCTTTTATATTTTGACCAACTATCATACCTGCAGCAAACTCTTTCTGAACATTAATTAATTCTTCTAGATTTGATTCAGGGTCATCCTTTTCCAATTCCTCACGTAGAAGGAAGCACATTTCATCGAACACATATCGTTGTGTCGGTTCATTCCATTGCATAAATGTATCTAATACATCTTGTACATTATATCTTCCAACTTTCGAAACCCATCTAAGAGCAGTGGAATCTAATATTCCTCGCTCTTCAGTACTGGGAAGCTGACTACGTCTCTGCACGGAGTCAGAGGTAGGAGTCTTAATCAGAGTTTTATAGAAGGGAGATAGAATATTAGAGACAGAATCAGTGATTCTCCGACGAACAGAAAGTGGAGTCATAATATTAGCAGAAGCAGTAAATAGAGTAGCAGTTGGAACAGATAGATCAGGAACAGTAGGAGTAGCGGGTAAAATAGCCTGTGAACTAGCAGGTGTGAGCGATACAGGTATAGGTAAAGAAACCGGCAACCCTGGAAGAGGGGGTGTTGAAGGAACATTAATATTGACCACAGGAGGTACAGGAACTTGATTCAGAGGAGCAGGAACACCAGGTTGTCCAGCAACCGGTAATTGAACATTCGGTATAGGTGGAGCCGTAGCACCCTGTGCATACGGTGGGGGTGATCGTAACAAGTAAGACAACAGGGGATCCTTTTCGGGGTCCTCTACTATCTTAGCTGTACTCGATGGCAAAACAGGATAGCACTTTTCTATCGCTAAATTACGCTCTCTATTGGCCACCTCCATCGCCTTCTCAGACTCGTTGAGTTGCAGCTGCTTAGCAGACTGTTCTAAAGTCAACTCTTGCTCTTTCTGTTCTTTCTTCAACTTTTTAATTTCTCTCTGTTTAGATTCTTTTCGCCAATAACGGAAAGAATCAAACATTGCCGGCCGGGCTTTCTTCTTGAACAATTTCGTTTCTAAATTATCAAGAACTTGGGGTTCAAAACTACCATGCAGTGGCCAACTAAGGACACCATCTTTCTCTGTATAGTGGATCCATACCTCGTTATAAGAGATAGGGCCCACACCAAATTTGCAATATAGATCATAAAGGGGAGTTCCAATCGGAGGGACCGAACACGAGTCCTCCAACTGGGAATCACTGTTGCAACTAAAACAAGACAACATACAATTTTTCCGACTTACCATTTTATAATCCGGAACACAGAACAGACAAACCACAAACAAAAAGGTGCGCACTCGAACCAAGAACTTAGGCCTACCAAAGCGAACAAATGTATCGATACCCAAACTAAACCAAATGATTATCTTAACCAGAACAACCAGTGATAATCTTACGAAACCAAACCAAACCAAAAACTAAAAGGATTATCCAAACAGGAGCAACCCTTACGAAGTAACCAACTAGCAACCACTTAATACTTAACTGAGGCACTGAAGACGTCACCAAGGAGAAACCCGTCACGTCTCGCCGTACTAAGGACTGCACCTCGGGTCCAAGACAGGGCGACGGTCAAAGCAACGGACCACTGTAGCCATCCGAACGGGAACCCTCGTGGAAGAGAACGTCGGGCCACTTTTGCGATA
>NC_136073.1:137468122-137625622 GCF_964261635.1 Lissotriton helveticus | reverse complement strand
GGCGCTCCCTTCTCCAGGCCGATGGCAGGTCAGAGTGACCAGGACGGGCTCCACGGGTCCCGGGCAGTCCTCTCCCGGGCGTACGTGGTTGTCCGACAGATTCGGGCAGATGTGCTTTTACGAACCGGATCGGAATCGGCCCAAATAATAATAATAATAATAATAATCCACATTTGTAAGGCGCACAATCACCCGTAAGGGTCTCTAGGCGCTAGGGGCCGTCGGGAAGATTAAGCAAGCTATTGCCCAGAGTCACATTGTAGTGTAGTTCCTATCTTCCCAATAGGCTCTGCGCATTGGAATAATACCTACAGCAGTAAAGGCCTAGGCCAGACGTTAACTAGGTCTACTACTGTCGATACTAGACTTAAGTTTTGGGTTTGCCAGCGTAGCTCAGAGTTCGCTAGAAACTTTCTCGAATGTTCAAGGAGGAATTAACTTCCCTGATTAGACAAGAAGGGATTTAGTTTCTGACAACCATAGAACATGACAACTTTGCTCTCCCCTAATCAAGAGTCAATCTCGAGAGTCGTGTGAACAAAAGGCAAATTATTTTACTCAGTCAGTACGTGCATTCTTAGTCTCATCAGAATGTAGAGAAAAGGAAGAGACGGGCGTGTTCAATAAAAAGGTGTTATTTATTGATCAGTCTCTTTTCTCGTACAAGAGAAATGGATCGATATTATTGCAATACTTATAGTTAAGTAAAGTGCATACATTAAAAGCAATAGTATAAAATAATACTGTAAAAACATTGATATGGTTTCTAAGCCATATGATGTTTAAAATGAATAAAATATATTTACATACACATATACATTTGACTAAACGTACTCAACTGGTGTTTCTAAATACGCCTACCCCGTGTACCTGACCTAAGTCTAATACGTGGGCGGGAATAGAAAGTTACAGTTTAAGTTAAGTTTGTTTTTGCCAAGTGAATAACTAAAGAATTCTCTGTGAGGGGTTATTCAGTTCTGTACCTGGAAGTTAGGATGAATGAGGAATGGTATCTCTCTCTCTGGTCTCGATATTCCAGGCTGCCTGCGAGGGCTGCCCAGAAACGCCGGTGCTGGATTCTCGGCAGGAGAAAGCAGTGCGTCTCTCAGCGCGTCAGGAAGGCGGGGCTGCTGCCAGCGGGGTCTGCTCTGCTCTCGGCTTTGGCAAGTGTGGCTGCTCCGTCTCGTCACCACGCGTGTGTTTGCATATGGCAAGATCGGTAATATTTATACCTTTAAGGTGCCGAGATTGACGTAAGGATGGACATAGATACGTCAATAAAGATGTCATACGATTTGCTCGTTAGCACATTCTTTACTAAAGTTCTCGGTGAAATCAAAACAATGGCCGCAGGGTTTTGCCCAGGTTGTCATAGGTTTGATTTGTTATGAGAACTCCGTATGCCTTATCAGGGGCTGGAGGAATATCGCTTGTCTAATTAGATCGCAAGCGTTATGACCTAATCAGATAACACGTTCCTGTGCCGTAGTGTGACTGCGTCAGATAACGGTATCTGCATCATGGGGAATTTCTGCCTCGTGGGCTGACTGCTAGTTAACTTGTTGGTTTGTTTAACTAGAATAGGGTCAGGAATAGGGGGATCGATTCAGAACCGATAGGAATACATGACAACATGGTGCTGGGCTAATCTGCCGCCGGTGCCGGGGATCGAACCGTGATCCCCAGATTCCGGAGTCAGCCGCCCTAGCCGCGGCGCCAGCTATTGCCCAGAGTCACATGGTGCTGGGCTAATCTGCGGCCGGTGCCGGGGATTGAACCCTGATCTCTGGGATGCTCGAGGGTTACTACGCGCTCTACAAAAACCTTAAATAAAAAAATCTCCAGATTCCGGAGTCAGCCGCCCTAGCCGCGGCGCCAGCTATTTCCCAGAGTCACCTGGTGCTGGGCTAATCTGCCGCCGGTGCCGGGGATCGAACCGTGATCCCCAGATGGGGATATCCCAAAAATCTGGCATGGATACGGCCCGCCAGGACAGGTTTGGGCACCCCTGCTTTACATGGTACTAGCAACACTCACCCTTGCACAAACATCAGCCATCAGAGCCCAGTTAATGACCAGAATAAACAAACAACCTATACGTTGTTTTTAAACGTCTTGTACTGTAATGCATGATTTCTCTCTTTTAATTGTGAAAAATACTAGACGTTACGGCGATCGAACCCGCGACCTTGGCGTTATTAGCACCACTCTCTAACCAACTGAGCTAACTGGCCAAGTCACTCATACAGAAAAGGTATTATTACACAAGGAAATGTTTTTGCATTCCTCAAAAATGATTTCTGCACAATTACACGGGCTACAACATGCAAGAGTACATTAAAAGTAAGCATTGCATGTATTAAAACACTGTGTCCCTTCTGCCCCACAGCTGTGGCATCATAATGAAATGACTTCTCATGATTAAAGCTGGCAATTTCACAATTCAAAGAAAACAAAGTGTTTGGGACAGGTGTTATTTAAAAAATAATAATACTCTGTATATTGCAAATAAAAAATATCACCCAACTGCCATGACATTGCCACCCGCAATGCCGTGACTCGGATTCGAACCGAGGTTGCTGCGGCCACAACGCAGAGTACTAACCACTATACGATTACGGCGAGCTACTTGGGCTACTTAGGCCCATGATGTATGTGACTTTTATAGTGCAAATCAGGTGACACTGTCATTCATGAGAGTCTTATATGTAGTGTATGTGTTTTGAGGCAGATGCTGCACATTTCACCTCTTTGACTGGGATGTTCACAAACCAACACAGACTGCCCTCCAGTCCTACTCTGCTAGGACCTCTCCCTCCTTTTTACACCTCCAGCGTTATGTTATTCAAACATTGGAAGAGTAGTATCAAACCTCTTGGTAAGCCATGAAGAACTGGACATGACGTTTCGTGTGTGGTGTGATGCACATGACAATACTCCGTAGGAGTCTCCCAGGACAGACACAATATTTCAGAATAGGCCTCCAGAACCTCACGTGAAGTCTCCCTAAGAGAACACAATATCACTGATGTGGCCTCCAAAACTTGGCACAGTACTATGGATACAGCATTTGTAGCTCCACGCAGCACACAGTGTCATTTTCCAAGCTCTCACAATCCATCAGACTCTGCTGCCCTTGCGTTGCCTGTTCTTGAGGCACTGAAGCTTGAACCTCTTCTGCCTCTTCAGTAACAGTGTCAGTAATGCAATGGTACTCAGGTGCTGCCTGTGCTGCACCTGTTGTTTGAAGCTTGCATTACTGCTGCCTAGGTTGTACTTTGAAGCGAGCGAAGCTTAAAAACATCTTTTCACGTCACAAAACCAAACTGATTGGCTTTGAAAATTAAAGATACTGGTGGCTGGTGGTACATTACAATGGCAGGTAAAAACCCGAAACATCTTTAGGTTTTAAGGAGGAGCATTGTGTACATGAGGATAATTATAATAGGAGAAATTGTGTTTGCAGACAATGAGTCTTTAATCAAACAAAAAGTCTTGTATGAGGTTGTGTAAAAACAAGGCACTGCTGAGATTCGAACTCAGGATCTCCTGTTTACTAGACAGGTGCTTTAACCAACTAAGCTACAGCGCCTATTTCCACTCACTTAGAACCATTGTTCCTTCTGTGTCGGTATCACTGTGAGGCACTCCATACTTTTCTGTCTCTAAATTTTTATCCAGCTACTACCGACAAGAAAATGGAGAAAGAAAAACCTGAACATGGTATGGAAAAATTACAAAGAGGGTCACGACAAACGTATATCATTAGGTGTACATATCTGTATTCATTTTGCAATATTTACACGGGAGGACGAGTGTGCTATACATACGTTAAACTAAACGAGAGTGTAACGATGTTAGAGATCACTAATACATAGCAGACAATTTAATGATGCCTACATAACCCATGTGCTCTTTCCTTCACCTCTCGTCACCTCTGGACACCCCAACGAGAAGCCGAGAAATCGTCACTTTTGTAGAGAAAGTGTCACCTTTAGTTGATGCGTCCCAGCTTCAAACAGGGCTTCAAAAAGTGCACTTTGAGAGACCCAAGGAGCGGGCTGGTCGTCCAGCCATAGGAGAGGGAGGCTGGGGGCTGTTAGACCACAGTGCCCTTTACATGGTACTAGCAACACTCGCCCTTGCACAAACATCAGCCATCAGAGCCCAGTTAATGACCAGAATAAACAAACAACCTATACATTGTTTTTAAACGTCTTGTACTGTAATGCATGACTTCTCTCTTTTAATTGTGAAAAATACTGGCTGGTACGGGGTTCGAACCCGCGACCTTGGCGTTATTAGCACCACGCTCTAACCAACTGAGCTAACTGGCCAAGTCATTCATACAGAATAGGTATTATTACACAAGGAAATGTTTTTGCATTCCTCAAAAACGATTTCTGCACAATTACACGGGCTACAACATGCAAGAGTACATTAAAAGTAAGCATTGCATGTATTAAAACACTCTGTCCCTTCTGCCCCACAGCTGTGGCATCATAATGAAATGACTTCTCATGATTAAAGCTGGCAATTTCACAATTCAAAGAAAACAAAGTGTTTGGGACAGGTCTTATTTAAAAAATAATAATACTCTGTATATTGCAAATAAAAAATATCACCCAACTGACATGACATTGCCACCCGCAATGCCGTGACTCGGATTCGAACCGAGGTTGCTGCGGCCACAACGCAGAGAACTAACCACTATACGATCACGGCGAGCTACTTGGGCTACTCAGGCCCATGATGTATGTGACTTTTATAGTGCAAATCAGGTGACACTGTCAGTCATGAGAGTCTTATATGTAGTGTATGTGTTTTGAGGCAGATGCTGCACATTTCACCTCTTTGACTGGGATGTTCACAAACCAACACAGACTGCCCTCCAGTCCTACTCTGCTAGGACCGCTCCCTCCTTTTTACACCTCAAGCGTTATGTTATTCAAACATTGGAAAAGTAGTATCAAACCTCTTGGTAAGCCATGAAGAACTGGACATGACGTTTCGTGTGTGGTGTGATGCACATGACAATACTCCGTAGGAGTCTCCCAGGACAGACACAATATTTCAGAATGGGCCTCCAGAACCTCACGTGAAGTCTCCCTAAGAGAACACAATATCACTGATGTGGCCTCCAAAACTTGGCACAGTACTATGGATACAGCATTTGTAGCTCCACGCAGCACACAGTGTCATTTTCCAAGCTCTCACAATCCATCAGACTCTGCTGCCCTTGCGTTGCCTGTTCTTGAGGCACTGAAGCTTGAACCTCTTCTGCCTCTTCAGTAACAGTGTCAGTAATGCAATGGTACTCAGGTGCTGCCTGTGCTGCACCTGTTGTTTGAAGCTTGCATTACTGCTGCCTAGGTTGTACTTTGAAGTGAGCGAAGCTTAAAAACATCTTTTCACGTCACAAAACCAAACTGATTGGCTTTGAAAATTAAAGATACTGGTGGCTGGTGGTACATTACAATGGCAGGTAAAAACCCGAAACATCTTTAGGTTTTAAGGAGGAGCATTGTATACATGAGGATAATTATAATAGGAGAAATTGTGTTTGCAGACAATGAGTCTTTAATCTAACAAAAAGTCTTGTATGAGGTTGTGTAAAAATAAGGCACTGCTGAGATTCGAACCCAGGATCTCCTGTTTACAAGACAGGCGCTGTAACAAACTAAGCCACAGCGCCTCTTTCCGCTCACATAGAACCATTGTACCTTCTGTGTCGGTATCACTGTGAGGCACTCCATACTTTTCTGTCTCTAAATTTTTATCCAGCTACTACCGACAAGAAAATGGAGAAAGAAAAACCTGAACATGGTATGGAAAAATTACAAAGAGGGTCACGACAAAAGTATGTCATTAGGTGTACATATCTGTATTCATTTTGCAATATTTACACGGGTGGACGAGTGTGCTATACATACGTTAAACTAAACAAGAGTGTAACGATGTTAAAGATCACTAATACATAGCAGACAATTTAATGATGTCTACATAACCCATGTGCTCTTTCCTTCACCTCTCGTCACCTCTGGACACCCCAACGAGAAGCCGAGAAATCGTCACTTTTGGAGAGAAAGTGTCACCTTTAGTTGATGCGTCCCAGCTTCAAACAGGGCTTCAAAAAGTGTACTTTGAGAGACCCAAGGAGCGGGCTGGTCGTCCAGCCATAGGAGAGGGAGGCTGGGGGCTGTTAGACCACAGTGCCCTTTACATGGTACTAGCAACACTCGCCCTTGCACAAACATCAGCCATCAGAGCCCAGTTAATGACCAGAATAAACAAACAACCTATACATTGTTTTTAAACGTCTTGTACTGTAATGCATGACTTCTCTCTTTTAATTGTGAAAAATACTGGCTGGTACGGGGATCAAACCCGCGACCTTGGCGTTATAATGACCACCACACTCTAACCAACTGAGCTAATCGGCCAAGTCATTCATACAGAAAAGGTATTATTACACAAGGAAATGTTTTTGCATTCCTCAAAAACGATTTCTGCACAATTACACGGGCTACAACATGCAAGAGTACATTAAAAGTAAGCATTGCATGTATTAAAACACTCTGTCCCTTCTGCCCCACAGCTGTGGCATCATAATGAAATGACTTCTCATGATTAAAGCTGGCAATTTCACAATTCAAAGAAAACAAAGTGTTTGGGACAGGTGTTATTTAAAAAATATAATACTCTGTATATTGCAAATAAAAAATATCTCCCAACTGCCATGACATTGCCACCCGCAATGCCGTGACTTGGATTCGAACCGAGGTTGCTGCGGCCACAACGCAGAGTATTAACCACTATACGATCACGGCGAGCTACTTGGGATACTCAGGCCCATGACGTATGTGACTTTTATAGTGCAAATCAGGTGACACTGTCAGTCATCAGAGTCTTATATGTTGTGTATGTGTTTTGAGGCAGATGCTGCACATTTCTCCTCTTTGACTGGGATGTTCACAAACCAACACAGACTGCCCTCCAGTCCTACTCTGCAAGGACCACTCCCTCCTTTTTACACCTCAAGCGTTATGTTATTCAAACATTGGAAGAGTAGTATCAAACCTCTTGGTAAGCCATGAAGAACTGGACATGACGTTTCGTGTGTGGTGTGATGCACATGACAATACTCCGTAGGAGTCTCCCAGGACAGACACAATATTTCAGAATAGGCCTCCAGAACCTCACGTGAAGTCTCCCTAAGAGAACACAATATCACTGATGTGGCCTCCAAAACTTGGCGCAGTACTATGGATACAGCATTTTTAGCTCCACGCAGCACACAGTGTCATTTTCCAAGCTCTCACAATCCATCAGACTCTGCTGCCCTTGCGTTGCCTGTTCTTGAGGCACTGAAGCTTGAACCTCTTCTGCCTCTTCAGTAACAGTGTCAGTAATGCAATGGTACTCAGGTGCTGCCTGTGCTGCACCTGTTGTTTGAAGCTTGCATTACTGCTGCCTAGGTTGTACTTTGAAGCGAGCGAAGCTTAAAAACATCTTTTCACGTCACAAAACCAAACTGATTGACTTTGAAAATTAAAGATACTGGTGGCTGGTGGTACATTACAATGGCAGGTAAAAACCCAAAACATCTTTAGGTTTTAAGGAGGAGGATTGTGTACATGAGGATAATTATAATAGGAGAAATTGTGTTTGCAGACAATGAGTCTTTAATCAAACAAAAAGTCTTGTACGAGGTTGTGTAAAAAAAAGGCACTGCTGTGATTCGAACTCAGGATCTCCTGTTTACTAGACAGGCGCTTTAACCAACTAAGCCACAGCACCTATTTCCACTGACTTAGAACCATTGTACCTTCTGTGTCAGTATCACTGTGAGGCACCCCATACTTTTCTGTCTCTAAATTTGTATCCAGCTACTACCGACAAGAAAATGGAGAAAGAAAAACCTGAACATGGTATGGAAAAATTACAAAGAGGGTCACGACAAACGTATATCATTAGGTGTACATATCTGTATTCATTTTGCAATATTTACACGGGTGGACGAGTGTGCTATACATACGTTAAACTGAACGAGAGTGTAACGATGTTAAAGATCACTAATACATAGCAGACAATTTAATGATGCCTACATAACCCATGTGCTCTTTCCTTCACCTCTCGTCACCTCTGGACACCCCAACGAGAAGCCGAGAAATCGTCACTTTTGTAGAGAAAGTGTCACCTTTAGTTGATGCGTCCCAGCTTCAAACAGGGCTTCAAAAAGTGCACTTTGAGAGACCCAAGGAGCGGGCTGGTCGTCCAGCCATAGGAGAGGGAGGCTGGGGGCTGTTAGACCACAGTGCCCTTTACATGATACTAGCAACACTCACCCTTGCACAAACATCAGCCATCAGAGCCCAGTTAATGACCAGAATAAACAAACAACCTATACGTTGTTTTTAAACGTCTTGTACTGTAATGCATGACTTCTCTCTTTTAATTGTGAAAAATACTGGCTGGTACGGGGATTGAACCCGCGACCTTGGCGTTATTAGCACCACACTCTAACCAACTGAGCTAACTGGCCAAGTTATTCATACAGAATAGGTATTATTACACAAGGAAATGTTTTTGCATTCCTCAAAAACGATTTCTGCACAATTACACGGGCTACAACATGCAAGAGTACATTAAAAGTAAGCATTGCATGTATTAAAACACTCTGTCCCTTCTGCCCCACAGCTGTGGCATCATAATGAAATGACTTCTCATGATTAAAGCTGGCAATTTCACAATTCAAAGAAAACAAAGTGTTTGGGACAGGTGTTATTTAAAAAATAATAATACTCTGTATATTGCAAATAAAAAATATCACCCAACTGACATGACATTGCCACCCGCAATGCCGTGACTCGGATTTGAACCGAGGTTGCTGCGGCCACAACGCAGAGTACTAACCACTATACGATCACGGCGAGCTACTTGGGCTACTCAGGCCCATGATGTATGTGACTTTTATAGTGCAAATCAGGTGACACTGTCAGTCATGAGAGTCTTATATGTAGTGTATGTGTTTTGAGGCAGATGCTGCACATTTCACCTCTTTGACTGGGATGTTCACAAACCAACACAGACTGCCCTCCAGTCCTACTCTGCTAGGACCTCTCCCTCCTTTTTACACCTCCAGCGTTATGGTATTCAAACATTGGAAGAGTAGTATCAAACCTCTTGGTAAGCCATGAAGAACTGGACATGACGTTTCGTGTGTGGTGTGATGCACATGACAATACTCCGTAGGAGTCTCCCAGGACAGACACAATATTTCAGAATAGGCCTCCAGAACCTCACGTGAAGTCTCCCTAAGAGAACACAATATCACTGATGTGGCCTCCAAAACTTGGCACAGTACTATGGATACAGCATTTTTAGCAGCACGCAGCACACAGTGTCATTTTCCAAGCTCTCACAATCCATCAGACTCTGCTGCCCTTGCGTTGCCTGTTCTTGAGGCACTGAAGCTTGAACCTCTTCTGCCTCTTCAGTAACAGTGTCAGTAATGTAATGGTACTCAGGTGCTGCCTGTGCTGCACCTGTTGTTTGAAGCTTGCATTACTGCTGCCTAGGTTGTACTTTGAAGCGAGCGAAGCTTAAAAACATCTTTTCACGTCACAAAACCAAACTGATTGGCTTTGAAAATTAAAGATACTGGTGGCTGGTGGTACATTACAATGGCAGGTAAAAACCCGAAACATCTTTAGGTTTTAAGGAGGAGCATTGTGTACATGAGGATAATTATAATAGGAGAAATTGTGTTTGCAGACAATGAGTCTTTAATCTAACAAAAAGTCTTGTATGAGGTTGTGTAAAAATAAGGCACTGCTGAGATTCGAACCCAGGATCTCCTGTTTACAAGACAGGCGCTGTAACAAACTAAGCCACAGCGCCTCTTTCCGCTCACATAGAACCATTGTACCTTCTGTGTCGGTATCACTGTGAGGCACTCCATACTTTTCTGTCTCTAAATTTTTATCCAGCTACTACCGACAAGAAAATGGAGAAAGAAAAACCTGAACATGGTATGGAAAAATTACAAAGAGGGTCACGACAAAAGTATGTCATTAGGTGTACATATCTGTATTCATTTTGCAATATTTACACGGGTGGACGAGTGTGCTATACATACGTTAAACTAAACAAGAGTGTAACGATGTTAAAGATCACTAATACATAGCAGACAATTTAATGATGTCTACATAACCCATGTGCTCTTTCCTTCACCTCTCGTCACCTCTGGACACCCCAACGAGAAGCCGAGAAATCGTCACTTTTGGAGAGAAAGTGTCACCTTTAGTTGATGCGTCCCAGCTTCAAACAGGGCTTCAAAAAGTGCACTTTGAGAGACCCAAGGAGCGGGCTGGTCGTCCAGCCATAGGAGAGGGAGGCTGGGGGCTGTTAGACCACAGTGCCCTTTACATGGTACTAGCAACACTCACCCTTGCACAAACATCAGCCATCAGAGCCCAGTTAATGACCAGAATAAACAAACAACCTATACGTTGTTTTTAAACGTCTTGTACTGTAATGCATGACTTCTCTCTTTTAATTGTGAAAAATACTGGCTGGTACGGGGATCGAACTCGCGACCTTGGCGTTATTAGCACCACGCTCTAACCAACTGAGCTAACCGGCCAAGTCATGCATACAGAAAAGCTATTATTACACAAGGAAATGTTTTTGCATTCCTCAAAAACGATTTCTTCACAATTACACGGGCTACAACATGCAAGAGTACATTAAAAGTAAGCATTGCATGTATTAAAACACTCTGTCCCTTCTGCCCCACAGCTGTGGCATCATAATGAAATGACTTCTCGTGATTAAAGCTGGCAATTTCACAATTCAAAGAAAACAAAGTGTTTGGGACAGGTGTTATTTAAAAAATAATAATACTCTGTATATTGCAAATAAAAAATATCTCCCAACTGCCATGACATTGCCACCCGCAATGCCGTGACTTGGATTCGAACCGAGGTTGCTGCGGCCACAACGCAGAGTACTAACCACTATACGATCACGGCGAGCTACTTGGGAAACTCAGGCCCATGACGTATGTGACTTTTATAGTGCAAATCAGGTGACACTGTCAGTCATCAGAGTCTTATATGTTGTGTATGTGTTTTGAGGCAAATGCTGCACATTTCTCCTCTTTGACTGGGATGTTCACAAACCAACACAGACTGCCCTCCAGTCCTACTCTGCAAGGACCGCTCCCTCCTTTTTACACCTCAAGCGTTATGTTATTCAAACATTGGAAGAGTAGTATGAAACCTCTTGGTAAGCCATGAAGAACTGGACATGATGTTTCGTATGTGGTGTGATGCACATGACAATACTCCGTAGGAGTCTCCCAGGACAGACACAATATTTCAGAATAGGCCTCCAGAACCTCACGTGAAGTCTCCCTAAGAGAACACAATATCACTGATGTGGCCTCCAAAACTTAGCACAGTACTTTGGATACAGCATTTTTAGCTCCACGCAGCACACAGTGTCATTTTCCAAGCTCTCACAATCCATCAGACTCTGCTGCCCTTGCGTTGCCTGTTCTTGAGGCACTGAAGCTTGAACCTCTTCTGCCTCTTCAGTAACAATGTCAGTAATGCAATGGTACTCAGGTGCTGCAGGTGCTGCACCTGTTGTTTGAAGCTTGCATTACTGCTGCCTAGGTTGTACTTTGAAGCGAGCGAAGATTAAAAACATCTTTTCACGTCACAAAACCAAACTGATTGGCTTTGAAAATTAAAGATACTGGTGGCTGGTGGTACATTACAATGGCAGGTAAAAACCCGAAACATCTTTAGGTTTTAAGGAGGAGCATTGTGTACATGAGGATAATTATAATAGGAGAAATTGTGTTTGCAGACAATGAGTCTTTAATCAAACAAAAAGTCTTGTATGAGGTTGTGTAAAAACAAGGCACTGCTGAGATTCGAACACAGGATCTCCTGTTTACTAGACAGGCGCTTTAACCAACTAAGCCACAGCGCCTATTTCCACTCACTTAGAACCATTGTACCTTCTGTGTCGGTATCACTGTGAGGCACTCCATACTTTTCTGTCTCAAAATTTTTATCCAGTTACTACCGACAAGAAAATGGAGAAAGAAAAACCTGAACAAGGTATGGAAAAATTACAAAGAGGGTCACGACAAACGTATATCATTAGGTGTACATATCTGTATTCATTTTGCAATATTTACACGGGTGGACGAGTGTGCTATACATACGTTAAACTGAACAAGAGTGTAACGATGTTAAAGATCACTAATACATAGCAGACAATTTAATGATGCCTACATAACCCATGTGCTCTTTCCTTCACCTCTTGTCACCTCTGGACACCCCAACTCGAAGCCGAGAAATCGTCACTTTTGGAGAGAAAGTGTCACCTTTAGTTGATGCGTCCCAGCTTCAAACAGGGCTTCAAAAAGTGCACTTTGAGAGACCCAAGGAGCGGGCTGATCGTCCAGCCATAGGAGAGGGAGGCTGGGGGCTGTTAGACCACAGTGCCCTTTACATGGTACTAGCAACACTCGCCCTTGCACAAACATCAGCCATCAGAGCCCAGTTAATGACCAGAATAAACAAACAACCTATACGTTGTTTTTAAACGTCTTGTATTGTAATGCATGACTTCTCTCTTTTAATTGTGAAAAATACTGGCCGGTACGGGGATCGAACCCGCGACCTTGGCGTTATTAGCACCACTCTCTAACCAACTGAGCTAACCGGCCAAATCACTCATGCAGAAAAGTTAAATATTACACAAGGAAATGTTTTTGCATTCCTCAAAAACGATTTCTGCACAATTACACGGGCTACAACATGCAAGAGTACATTAAAAGTAAGCATTGCATGTATTAAAACACTCTGTCCCTTCTGCCCCACAGCTGTGGCATCATAATGAAATGACTTCTCATGATTAAAGCTGGCAATTTCACAATTCAAAGAAAACAAAGTGTTTGGGACAGGTGTTATTTAAAAAATAATAATACTCTGTATATTGCAAATAAAAAATATCTCCCAACTGCCATGACATTGCCACCCGCAATGCCGTGACTCGGATTCGAACCGAGGTTGCTGCGGCCACAATGTAGAGTACTAACCACTATACGATTACGGCGAGCTACTTGGGCTACTCAGGCCCATGATGTATGTGACTTTTATAGTACAAATCAGGTGACACTGTCAGTCATGAGAGTCTTATATGTAGTGTATGTGTTTTGAGGCAGATGCTGCACATTTCACCTCTTTGACTGGGATGTTCACAAACCAACACAGACTGCCCAGCAGTCCTACTCTGCTAGGACCGCTCCCTCCTTTTTTACACCTCAAGCGTTATGTTATTCAAACATTGGAAGAGTAGTATCAAACCTCTTGGTAAGCCATGAAGAACTGGACATGACGTTTCGTGTGTGGTGTGATGCACATGACAATACTCTGTAGGAGTCTCCCAGGACAGACACAATATTTCAGAATAGGCCTCCAGAACCTCACGTGAAGTCTCCCTAAGAGAACACAATATCACTGATGTGGCCTCCAAAACTTGGCACAGTACTATGGATACAGCATTTTTAGCTCCACGCAGCACACAGTGTCATTTTCCAAGCTCTCACAATCCATCAGACTCTGCTACCCTTGCGTTGCCTGTTCTTGAGGCACTGAAGCTTGAACCTCTTCTGCCTCTTCAGTAACAGTGTCAGTAATGCAATGGTACTCAGGTGCTGCCTGTGCTGCACCTGTTGTTTGAAGCTTGCATTACTGCTGCCTAGGTTGTACTTTGAAGCGAGCGAAGCTTAAAAACATCTTTTCACGTCACAAAACCAAACTGATTGGCTTTGAAAATGAAAGATACTGGTGGCTGGTGGTACATTACAATGGCAGGTAAAAACCCGAAACATCTTTAGGTTTTAAGGAGGAGCATTGTGTACATGAGGATAATTATCATAGGAGAAATTGTGTTTGCAGACAATGAGTCTTTAATCAAACAAAAAGTCTTGTATGAGGTTGTGTAAAAACAAGGCACTGCTGAGATTCAAACTCAGGATCTCCTGTTTACTAGACAGGCGCTTTAACCAACTAAGCCACAGCGCCTATTTCCACTGACTTAGAACCATTGTACCTTCTGTGTCGGTATCACTTTGAGGCACCCCATACTTTTCTGTCTCTAAATTTGTATCCAGCTACTACCGACAAGAAAATGGAGAAAGAAAAACCTGAACATGGTATGGAAAAATTACAAAGAGGGTCACGACAAACGTATATCATTAGGTGTACATATCTGTATTCATTTTGCAATATTTACACGGGAGGACGAGTGTGCTATACATACGTTAAACTAAACGAGAGTGTAGCGATGTTAGAGATCACTAATACATAGCAGACAATTTAATGATGCCTACATAACCCATGTGCTCTTTCCTTCACCTCTTGTCACCTCTGGACACCCCAACGAGAAGCCGAGAAATCGTCACTTTTGGAGAGAAAGTGTCACCTTTAGTTGATGCGTCCCAGCTTTAAACAGGGCTTCAAAAAGTGCACTTTGAGAGACCCAAGGAGCGGGCTGGTCGTCCAGCCATAGGAGAGGGAGGCTGGGGGCTGTTAGACCACAGTGCCCTTTACATGGTACTAGCAACACTGACCCTTGCACAAACATCAACCATCAGAGCCCAGTTAATGACCGGAATAAACAAACAACCTATACGTTGTTTTTAAACGTCTTGTACTGTAATGCATGAGTTCTCTCTTTTAATTGTGAAAAATACCTGCCGGTACAGGGATCGAACCCGCGACCTTGGCGTTATAAGCACCACGCTCTAACCAACTGAGCTAAGCGGCCAAGTCATTCTTACAGAAAAGGTATTATTACACAAGGAAATGTTTTTGCATTCCTCAAAAACGATTTCTGCACAATTACACGGGCTACAACATGCAAGAGTACATTAAAAGTAAGCATTGCATGTATTAAAACACTCTGTCCCTGCTGCCCCACAGCTGTGGCATCATAATGAAATGACTTCTCATGATTAAAGCTGGCAATTTCACAAATCAAAGAAAACAAAGTGTTTGGGACAGGTGTTATTTAAAAAATAATAATACTCTGTATATTGCAAATAAAAAATATCTCCCAACTGCCATGACATTGCCACCCGCAATGCCGTGACTCGGATTCGAACCGAGGTTGCTGCGGCCACAACGCAGTGTACTAACCACTATATGATCACGGCGAGCTACTTGGGCTACTCAGGCCCATGATGTATGTGACTTTTATAGTGCAAATCAGGTGACACTGTCAGTCATGAGAGTCTTATATGTAGTGTATGTGTTTTGAGGCAGATGCTGCACATTTCACCTCTTTGACTGGGATGTTCACAAACCAACACAGACTACCCTCCAGTCCTACTCTGCTAGGACCGCTCCCTCCTTTTTACACCTCAAGCGTTATGTTATTCAAACATTGGAAAAGTAGTATCAAACCTCTTGGTAAGCCATGAAGAACTGGACATGACGTTTCGTATGTGGTGTGATGCACATGACAATACTCCGTAGGAGTCTCCCAGGACAGACACAATATTTCAGAATAGGCCTCCAGAACCTCACGTGAAGTCTCCCTAAGAGAACACAATATCACTGATGTGGCCTCCAAAACTTGGCACAGTACTCTGGATACAGCATTTTTAGCTCCACGCAGCACACAGTGTCATTTTCCAAGCTCTCACAATCCATCAGACTCTGCTGCCCTTGTGTTGCCTGTTCTTGAGGCACTGAAGCTTGAACCTCTTCTGCCTCTTCAGTAACAGTGTCAGTAATGCAATGGTACTCAGGTGCTGCCTGTGTCGCACCTGTTGTTTGAAGCTTGCATTACTGCTGCCTAGGTTGTACTTTGAAGCGAGCGAAGCTTAAAAACATCTTTTCACGTCACAAAACCAAACTGATTGGCTTTGAAAATTAAAGATACTGGTGGTACATTACAATGGCAGGTAAAAATCCGAAACATCTTTAGGTTTTAAGGAGGAGCATTGTGTACATGAGGATAATCATAATAGGAGAAATTGTGTTTGCAGACAATGAGTCTTTAATCAAACAAAAAGTCTTGTATGAGGTTGTGTAAAAACAAGGCACTGCTGAGATTCGAACTCAGGATCTCCTGTTTACTAGACAGGGGCTTTAACCAACTAAGCCACAGCGCCTATTTCCACTCACTTAGAACCATTGTGCCTTCTGTGTCGGTATCACTGTGAGGCACTCCATACTTTTCTGTCTCTAAATTTTTATCCAGCTACTACCGACAAGAAAATGGAGAAAGAAAAACCTGAACATGGTATGGAAAAATTACAAAGAGGGTCACGACAAACGTATATCATTAGGTGTCCATACCTGTATTCATTTTGCAATATTTACACGGGTGGACGAGTGTGCTATACATACGTTAAACTGAACGAGAGTGTAACGAAGTTAAAGATCACTAATACATAGCAGACAATTTAATGATGCCTACATAACCCATGTGCTCTTTCCTTCACCTCTCGTCACCTCTGGACACCCCAACGAGAAGCCGAGAAATCGTCACTTTTGGAGAGAAAGTGTCACCTTTAGTTGATGCGTCCCAGCTTCAAACAGGGCTTCAAAAAGTGCACTTGGAGAGACCCAAGCGGGCTGGTCGTCCAGCCATAGGAGAGGGAGGCTGGTGGCTGTTAGACCACAGTGCCCTTTACATGGTACTAGCAACACTCACCCTTGCACAAACATCAGCCATCAGAGCCCAGTTAATGACCAGAATAAACATACAACCTATACGTTGTTTTTAAACGTCTTGTACTGTGATGCATGACTACTCTCTTTTAATTGTGAAAAAAACTGGCTGGTACGGGGATCGAACCCGCGACCTTGGCGTTATTAGCACCACACTCTAACCAACTGAGCTAACCGGCCAAGTCATTCTTACTGAAAAGGTATTATTACACAAGGAAATGTTTTTGCATTCCTCAAAAACGATTTCTGCACAATTACACGGGCTACAACATGCAAGAGTACATTAAAAGTAAGCATTGCATGTATTAAAACACTCTGTCCCTGCTGCCCCACAGCTGTGGCATCATAATGAAATGACTTCTCATGATTAAAGCTGGCAATTTCACAAATCAAAGAAAACAAAGTGTTTGGGACAGGTGTTATTTAAAAAATAATAATACTCTGTATATTGCAAATAAAAAATATCTCCCAACTGCCATGACATTGCCACCCGCAATGCCGTGACTCGGATTCGAACCGAGGTTGCTGCAGCCACAACGTAGAGTACTAACCACAATACGATCACGGCGAGCTACTTGGGCTACTCAGGCCCATGATGTATGTGACTTTTATAGTGCAAATCAGGTGACACTGTCAGTCATGAGAGTCTTATATGTAGTGTATGTGTTTTGAGGCAGATACTGCACATTTCACCTCTTTGACTGGGATGTTTACAAACCAACACAGACTGCCCTCCAGTCCTACTCTGCTAGGACCGCTCCCTCCTTTTTACACCTCAAGCGTTATGTTATTCAAACATTGGAAGAGTAGTATCAAACCTCTTGGTAAGCCATGAAGAACTGGACATGACGTTTCGTATGTGGTGTGATGCACATGACAATACTCCGTAGGAGTCTCCCAGGACAGACACAATATTTCAGAATAGGCCTCCAGAACCTCACGTGAAGTCTCCCTAAGAGAACACAATATCACTGATGTGGCCTCCAAAACTTGGCACAGTACTATGGATACAGCATTTTTAGCTCCACGCAGCACACAGTGTCATTTTCCAAGCTCTCACAATCCATCAGACTCTGCTGCCCTTGTGTTGCCTGTTCTTGAGGCACTGAAGCTTGAACCTCTTCTGCCTCTTCAGTAACAGTGTCAGTAATGCAATGGTACTCAGGTGCTGCCTGTGTCGCACCTGTTGTTTGAAGCTTGCATTACTGCTGCCTAGGTTGTACTTTGAAGCGAGCGAAGCTTAAAAACATCTTTTCACGTCACAAAACCAAACTGATTGGCTTTGAAAATTAAAGTTACTGGTGGTACATTACAGTGGCAGGTAAAAACCCGAAACATCTTTAGGTTTTAAGGAGGAGCATTGTGTACATGAGGATAATCATAATAGGAGAAATTGTGTTTGCAGACAATGAGTCTTTAATCAAACAAAAAGTCTTGTACGAGGTTGTGTAAAAACAAGGCACTGCTGAGATTCGAACTCAGGATCTCCTGTTTACTAGACAGGCGCTTTAACCAACTAAGCCACAGCGCCTATTTCCACTCACTTAGAACCATTGTACCTTCTGTGTCGGTATCACTGTGAGGCACTCCATACTTTTCTGTCTCAAAATTTTTATCCAGCTACTACCGACAAGAAAATGGAGAAAGAAAAACCTGAACATGGTATGGAAAAATTACAAAGAGGGTCACGACAAACGTATATCATTAGGTGTACATATCTGTATTCATTTTGCAATATTTACACGGGTGGACGAGTGTGCTATACATACGTTAAACTGAACAAGAGTGTAACGATGTTAAAGATCACTAATACATAGCAGACAATTTAATGATGCCTACATAACCCATGTGCTCTTTCCTTCACCTCTCGTCACCTCTGGACACCCCAACGAGAAGCCGAGAAATCGTCACTTTTGGAGAGAAAGTGTCACCTTTAGTTGATGCGTCCCAGCTTCAAACAGGGCTTCAAAAAGTGCACTTTGAGAGACCCAAGGAGCGTGCTGGTCGTCCAGCCATAGGAGAGGGAGGCTGGGGGCTGTTAGACCACAGTGCCCTTTACATGGTACTAGCAACAGTCACCCTTGCACAAACATCAGCCATCAGAGCCCAGTTAATGACCAGAATAAACAAACAACCTATACGTTGTTTTTAAACGTCTTGTACTGTAATGCATGACTTCTCTCTTTTAATTGTGAAAAATACTGGCTGGTACGGGGTTCGAACCTGCGACCTTGGCGTTATTAGCACCACGCTCTAACCAACTGAGCTAACTGGCCAAGTCATTCATACAGAATAGGTATTATTACACAAGGAAATGTTTTTGCATTCCTCAAAAACGATTTCTGCACAATTACACGGGCTACAACATGCAAGAGTACATTAAAAGTAAGCATTGCATGTATTAAAACACTCTGTCCCTTCTGCCCCACAGCTGTGGCATCATAATGAAATGACTTCTCATGATTAAAGCTGGCAATTTCACAATTCAAAGAAAACAAAGTGTTTGGGACAGGTGTTATTTAAAAAATAATAATACTCTGTATATTGCAAATAAAAAATATCACCCAACTGACATGAAACTGCCACCCGCAATGCCGTGACTCGGATTCGAACCGAGGTTGCTGCGGCCACAACGCAGAGTACTAACCACTATACGATCACGGCGAGCTACTTGGGCTACTCAGGCCCATGATGTATGTGACTTTTATAGTGCAAATCAGGTGACACTGTCAGTCATGAGAGTCTTATATGTAGTGTATGTGTTTTGAGGCAGATGCTGCACATTTCACCTCTTTGACTGGGATGTTCACAAACCAACACAGACTGCCCTCCAGTCCTACTCTGCTAGGACCGCTCCCTCCTTTTTACACCTCAAGCGTTATGTTATTCAAACATTGGAAGAGTAGTATCAAACCTCTTGGTAAGCCATGAAGAACTGGACATGACGTTTCGTGTGTGGTGTGATGCACATGACAATACTCCGTAGGAGTCTCCCAGGACAGACACAATATTTCAGAATAGGCCTCCAGAACCTCACGTGAAGTCTCCCTAAGAGAACACAATATCACTGATGTGGCCTCCAAAACTTGGCACAGTACTATGGATACAGCATTTTTAGCTCCACGCAGCACACAGTGTCATTTTCCAAGCTCTCACAATCCATCAGACTCTGCTGCCCTTGTGTTGCCTGTTCTTGAGGCACTGAAGCTTGAACCTCTTCTGCCTCTTCAGTAACAGTGTCAGTAATGCAATGGTACTCAGGTGCTGCCTGTGCTGCACCTGTTGTTTGAAGCTTGCATTACTGCTGCCTAGGTTGTACTTTGAAGTGAGCGAAGCTTAAAAACATCTTTTCACGTCACAAAACCAAACTGATTGGCTTTGAAAATTAAAGATACTGGTGGCTGGTGGTACTTTACAATGGCAGGTAAAAACCCGAAACATCTTTAGGTTTTAAGGAGGAGCATTGTATACATGAGGATAATTATAATAGGAGAAATTGTGTTTGCAGACAATGAGTCTTTAATCTAACAAAAAGTCTTGTATGAGGTTGTGTAAAAATAAGGCACTGCTGAGATTCGAACCCAGGATCTCCTGTTTACAAGACAGGCGCTGTAACAAACTAAGCCACAGCGCCTCTTTCCGCTCACATAGAACCATTGTACCTTCTGTGTCGGTATCACTGTGAGGCACTCCATACTTTTCTGTCTCTAAATTTTTATCCAGCTACTACCGACAAGAAAATGGAGAAAGAAAAACCTGAACATGGTATGGAAAAATTACAAAGAGGGTCACGACAAACGTATGTCATTAGGTGTACATATCTGTATTCATTTTGCAATATTTACACGGGTGGACGAGTGTGCTATACATACGTTAAACTAAACAAGAGTGTAACGATGTTAAAGATCACTAATACATAGCAGACAATTTAATGATGTCTACATAACCCATGTGCTCTTTCCTTCACCTCTCGTCACCTCTGGACACCCCAACGAGAAGCCGAGAAATCGTCACTTTTGGAGAGAAAGTGTCACCTTTAGTTGATGCGTCCCAGCTTCAAACAGGGCTTCAAAAAGTGCACTTTGAGAGACCCAAGGAGCGGGCTGGTCGTCCAGCCATAGGAGAGGGAGGCTGGGGGCTGTTAGACCACAGTGCCCTTTACATGGTACTAGCAACACTCACCCTTGCACAAACATCAGCCATCAGAGCCCAGTTAATGACCAGAATAAACAAACAACCTATACGTTGTTTTTAAACGTCTTGTACTGTAATGCATGACTTCTCTCTTTTAATTGTGAAAAATGCTGGCTGGTAAGGGGATCGAACACGCGACCTTGGCGTTATTAGCACCACGCTCTAACCACCTGAGCTAACCGGCCAAGTCATGCATACAGAAAATCTATTATTACACAAGGAAATGTTTTTGCATTCCTCAAAAACGATTTCTGCACAATTACACGGGCTACAACATGCAAGAGTACATTAAAAGTAAGCATTGCATGTATTAAAACACTCTGTCCCTGCTGCCCCACAGCTGTGGCATCATAATGAAATGACTTCTCATGATTAAAGCTGGCAATTTCACAAATCAAAGAAAACAAAGTGTTTGGGACAGGTGTTATTTAAAAAATAATAATACTCTGTATATTGCAAATAAAAAATATCTCCCAACTGCCATGACATTGCCACCCGCAATGCCGTGACTCGGATTCGAACCGAGGTTGCTGCGGCCACAACGTAGAGTACTAACCACAATACGATCACGGCGAGCTACTTGGGCTACTCAGGCCCATGATGTATGTGACTTTTATAGTGCAAATCAGGTGACACTGTCAGTCATGAGAGTCTTATATGTAGTGTATGTGTTTTGAGGCAGATACTGCACATTTCACCTCTTTGACTGGGATGTTTACAAACCAACACAGACTGCCCTCCAGTCCTACTCTGCTAGGACCGCTCCCTCCTTTTTACACCTCAAGCGTTATGTTATTCAAACATTGGAAGAGTAGTATCAAACCTCTTGGTAAGCCATGAAGAACTGGACATGACGTTTCGTATGTGGTGTGATGCACATGACAATACTCCGTAGGAGTCTCCCAGGACAGACACAATATTTCAGAATAGGCCTCCAGAACCTCACGTGAAGTCTCCCTAAGAGAACACAATATCACTGATGTGGCCTCCAAAACTTGGCACAGTACTATGGATACAGCATTTTTAGCTCCACGCAGCACACAGTGTCATTTTCCAAGCTCTCACAATCCATCAGACTCTGCTGCCCTTGTGTTGCCTGTTCTTGAGGCACTGAAGCTTGAACCTCTTCTGCCTCTTCAGTAACAGTGTCAGTAATGCAATGGTACTCAGGTGCTGCCTGTGTCGCACCTGTTGTTTGAAGCTTGCATTACTGCTGCCTAGGTTGTACTTTGAAGCGAGCGAAGCTTAAAAACATCTTTTCACGTCACAAAACCAAACTGATTGGCTTTGAAAATTAAAGATACTGGTGGTACATTACAGTGGCAGGTAAAAACCCGAAACATCTTTAGGTTTTAAGGAGGAGCATTGTGTACATGAGGATAATCATAATAGGAGAAATTGTGTTTGCAGACAATGAGTCTTTAATCAAACAAAAAGTCTTGTACGAGGTTGTGTAAAAACAAGGCACTGCTGAGATTCGAACTCAGGATCTCCTGTTTACTAGACAGGCGCTTTAACCAACTAAGCCACAGCGCCTATTTCCACTCACTTAGAACCATTGTACCTTCTGTGTCGGTATCACTGTGAGGCACTCCATACTTTTCTGTCTCAAAATTTTTATCCAGCTACTACCGACAAGAAAATGGAGAAAGAAAAACCTGAACATGGTATGGAAAAATTACAAAGAGGGTCACGACAAACGTATATCATTAGGTGTACATATCTGTATTCATTTTGCAATATTTACACGGGTGGACGAGTGTGCTATACATACGTTAAACTGAACAAGAGTGTAACGATGTTAAAGATCACTAATACATAGCAGACAATTTAATGATGCCTACATAACCCATGTGCTCTTTCCTTCACCTCTCGTCACCTCTGGACACCCCAACGAGAAGCCGAGAAATCGTCACTTTTGGAGAGAAAGTGTCACCTTTAGTTGATGCGTCCCAGCTTCAAACAGGGCTTCAAAAAGTGCACTTTGAGAGACCCAAGGAGCGTGCTGGTCGTCCAGCCATAGGAGAGGGAGGCTGGGGGCTGTTAGACCACAGTGCCCTTTACATGGTACTAGCAACACTCACCCTTGCACAAACATCAGCCATCAGAGCCCAGTTAATGACCAGAATAAACAAACAACCTATACGTTGTTTTTAAACGTCTTGTACTGTAATGCATGACTTCTCTCTTTTAATTGTGAAAAATACTGGCTGGTACGGGGTTCGAACCCGCGACCTTGGCGTTATTAGCACCACGCTCTAACCAACTGAGCTAACTGGCCAAGTCATTCATACAGAATAGGTATTATTACACAAGGAAATGTTTTTGCATTCCTCAAAAACGATTTCTGCACAATTACACGGGCTACAACATGCAAGAGTACATTAAAAGTAAGCATTGCATGTATTAAAACACTCTGTCCCTTCTGCCCCACAGCTGTGGCATCATAATGAAATGACTTCTCATGATTAAAGCTGGCAATTTCACAATTCAAAGAAAACAAAGTGTTTGGGACAGGTGTTATTTAAAAAATAATAATACTCTGTATATTGCAAATAAAAAATATCACCCAACAGACATGAAACTGCCACCCGCAATGCCGTGACTCGGATTCGAACCGAGGTTGCTGCGGCCACAACGCAGAGTACTAACCACTATACGATCACGGCGAGCTACTTGGGCTACTCAGGCCCATGATGTATGTGACTTTTATAGTGCAAATCAGGTGACACTGTCAGTCATGAGAGTCTTATATGTAGTGTATGTGTTTTGAGGCAGATGCTGCACATTTCACCTCTTTGACTGGGATGTTCACAAACCAACACAGACTGCCCTCCAGTCCTACTCTGCTAGGACCGCTCCCTCCTTTTTACACCTCAAGCGTTATGTTATTCAAACATTGGAAGAGTAGTATCAAACCTCTTGGTAAGCCATGAAGAACTGGACATGACGTTTCGTGTGTGGTGTGATGCACATGACAATACTCCGTAGGAGTCTCCCAGGACAGACACAATATTTCAGAATAGGCCTCCAGAACCTCACGTGAAGTCTCCCTAAGAGAACACAATATCACTGATGTGGCCTCCAAAACTTGGCGCAGTACTATGGATACAGCATTTTTAGCTCCATGCAGCACACAGTGTCATTTTCCAAGCTCTCACAATCCATCAGACTCTGCTGCCCTTGCGTTGCCTGTTCTTGAGGCACTGAAGCTTGAACCTCTTCTGCCTCTTCAGTAACAGTGTCAGTAATGCAATGGTACTCAGGTGCTCCAGGTGCTGCACCTGTTGTTTGAAGCTTGCATTACTGCTACCTAGGTTGTACTTTGAAGCGAGCGAAGATTAAAAACATCTTTTCACGTCACAAAACCAAACTGATTGGCTTTGAAAATTAAAGATACTGGTGGCTGGTGGTACATTACAATGGCAGGTAAAAACCCGAAACATCTTTAGGTTTTAAGGAGGAGCATTGTGTACATGAGGATAATTATAATAGGAGAAATTGTGTTTGCAGACAATGAGTCTTTAATCAAACAAAAAGTCTTGTATGAGGTTGTGTAAAAACAAGGCACTGCTGAGATTCGAACTCAGGATCTCCTGTTTACTAGACAGGCGCTTTAACCAACTAAGCCACAGCGCCTATTTCCACTCACTTAGAACCATTGTACCTTCTGTGTCGGTATCACTGTGAGGCACTCCATACTTTTCTGTCTCTAAATTTTTATCCAGCTACTACCGACAAGAAAATGGAGAAAGAAAAACCTGAACATGGTATGGAAAAATTACAAAGAGGGTCACGACAAACGTATATCATTAGGTGTACATATCTGTATTCATTTTGCAATATTTACACGGGAGGACGAGTGTGCTATACATACGTTAAACTAAACGAGAGTGTAGCGATGTTAGAGATCACTAATACATAGCAGACAATTTAATGATGCCTACATAACCCATGTGCTCTTTCCTTCACCTCTTGTCACCTCTGGACACCCCAACGAGAAGCCGAGAAATCGTCACTTTTGGAGAGAAAGTGTCACCTTTAGTTGATGCGTCCCAGCTGTAAACAGGGCTTCAAAAAGTGCACTTTGAGAGACCCAAGGAGCGGGCTGGTCGTCCAGCCATAGGAGAGGGAGGCTGGGGGCTGTTAGACCACAGTGCCCTTTACATGGTACTAGCAACACTCACACTTGCACAAACATCAGCCATCAGAGCCCAGTTAATGACCAGAATAAACAAACAACCTATACGTTGTTTTTAAACGTCTTGTACAGTGATGCATGACTACTCTCTTTTAATTGTGATAAAAACTGGCCGAAACGGGGATCGAACCCGCAACCTTGGCGTTATTAGCACCACGCTCTAACCAACTGAGCTAACCGGCCAAGTCATTCTTACAGAAATGGTATTATTACACAAGGAAATGTTTTTGCATTCCTCAAAAACGATTTCTGCACAATTACACGGGCTACAACATGCAAGAGTACATTAAAAGTAAGCATTGCATGTATTAAAACACTCTGTCCCTGCTGCCCCACAGCTGTGGCATCATAATGAAATGACTTCTCATGATTAAAGCTGGCAATTTCACAAATCAAAGAAAACAAAGTGTTTGGGACAGGTGTTATTTAAAAAATAATAATACTCTGTATATTGCAAATAAAAATATCTCCCAACTGCCATGACATTGCCACCCGCAATGCCGTGACTCGGATTCGAACCGAGGTTGCTGCGGCCACAACGCAGTGTACTAACCACTATACGATCACGGCGAGCTACTTGGGCTACTCAGGCCCATGATGTATGTGACTTTTATAGTGCAAATCAGGTGACACTGTCAGTCATGAGAGTCTTATATGTAGTGTATGTGTTTTGAGGCAGATGCTGCACATTTCACCTCTTTGACTGGGATGTTCACAAATCAACACAGACTGCCCTCCAGTCCTACTCTGCTAGGACCGCTCCCTCCTTTTTACACCTCAAGCGTTATGTTATTCAAACATTGGAAAAGTAGTATCAAACCTCTTGGTAAGCCATGAAGAACTGGACATGACGTTTCGTATGTGGTGTGATGCACATGACAATACTCCGTAGGAGTCTCCCAGGACAGACACAATATTTCAGAATAGGCCTCCAGAACCTCACGTGAAGTCTCCCTAAGAGAACACAATATCACTGATGTGGCCTCCAAAACTTGGCACAGTACTCTGGATACAGCATTTTTAGCACCACGCAGCACACAGTGTCATTTTCCAAGCTCTCACAATCCATCAGACTCTGCTGCCCTTGTGTTGCCTATTCTTGAGGCACTGAAGCTTGAACCTCTTCTGCCTCTTCAGTAACAGTGTCAGTAATGCAATGGTACTCAGGTGCTGCCTGTGCTGCACCTGTTGTTTGAAGCTTGCATTACTGCTGCCTAGGTTGTACTTTGAAGCGAGCGAAGCTTAAAAACATCTTTTCACGTCACAAAACCAAACTGATTGGCTTTGAAAATTAAAGATACTGGTGGCTGGTGGTACATTACAATGGCAGGTAAAAACCCGAAACATCTTTAGGTTTTAAGGAGGAGCATTGTATACATGAGGATAATTATTATAGGAGAAATTGTGTTTCAGACAATGAGTCTTTAATCTAACAAAAAGTCTTGTATGAGGTTGTGTAAAAATAAGGCACTGCTGAGATTCAAACTCAGGATCTCCTGTTTACAAGACAGGCGCTTTAGCAAAGTAAGCCACAGCGCCTATTTCCACTCACATAGAACCATTGTACCTTCTGTGTCGGTATCACTGTGATGCACTCCATACTTTTCTGTCTCTAAATTTTTATCCAGCTACTACCGACAAGAAAATGGAGAAAGAAAAACCTGAAGATGGTATGGAAAAATTACAAAGAGGGTCACGACAAACGTATATCATTAGATGTACATATCTGTATTCATTTTGCAATATTTACACGGGTGGACGAGTGTGCTATACATACGTTAAACTAAACGAGAGTGTAACGATGTTAAAGATCACTAATACATAGCAGACAATTTATTGATGCCTACATAACCCATGTGCTCTTTCCTTCACCTCTCGTCACCTCTGGACACCCCAACGAGAAGCCGAGAAAACGTCACTTTTGGAGAGAAAGTGTCACCTTTAGTTGATGCGTCCCAGCTTCAAACAGGGCTTCAAAAAGTGCACTTTGAGAGACCCAAGGAGCGGGCTGGTCGTCCAGCCATAGGAGAGGGAGGCTGGGGGCTGTTAGACCACAGTGCCCTTTACATGGTACTAGCAACACTCACCCTTGCACAAACATCAGCCATCAGAGCCCAGTTAATGACCAGAATAAACAAACAACATATACGTTGTTTTTAAACGTCTTGTACTGTAATGCATGACTTTTCTATTTTAATTGTGAAAAATACTGACCAGTACGGGGATCGAACCCACGACCTTGGCGTTATTAGCACCACACTCTAACCAACTGAGCTAACCAGCCAAGTCATTCTTACAGAAAAGGTATTATTACACAAGGAAATGTTTTTGCATTCCTCAAAAACGATTTCTGCACAATTACACGGGCTACAACATGCAAGAGTACATTAAAAGTAAGCATTGCATGTATCAAAACACTCTGTCCCTTCTGCCCCACAGCTGTGGCATCATAATGAAATGACTTCTCATGATTAAAGCTGGCAATTTCACAAATCAAAGAAAACAAAGTGTTTGGGACAGGTGTTATTTAAAAAATAATAATACTCTTTATATTGCAAATAAAAAATATCTCCCAACTGCCATGACATTGCCACCTGCAATGCCATGACTTGGATTCAACCGAGGTGGCTGCGGCCACAACGCAGAGTACTAACCACTATACGATCACGGCGAGCTACTTGGGCTACTCAGGCCCATGACGTATGTGACTTTTATAGTGCAAATCAGGTGACACTGTCAGTCATCAGAGTCTTATATGTTGTGTATGTGTTTTGAGGCAGATGCTGCACATTTCGCCTCTTTGACTGGGATGTTCACAAACCAACACAGACTGCCCTCCAGTCCTACTCTGCAAGGACCGCTCCCTCCTTTTTACACCTCAAGCGTTATGTTATTCAAACATTGGAAGAGTAGTATCAAACCTCTTGGTAAGCCATGAAGAACTGGACATGATGTTTCGTATGTTGTGTGATGCACATGACAATACTCCGTAGGAGTCTCCCAGGACAGACACAATATTTCAGAATAGGCCTCCAGAACCTCACGTGAAGTCTCCCTAAGAGAACACAATATCACTGATGTGGCCTCCAAAACTTGGCGCAGTACTATGGATACAGCATTTTTAGCTCCACGCAGCACACAGTGTCATTTTCCAAGCTCTCATAATCCATCAGACTCTGCTGCCCTTGCGTTGCCTGTTCTTGAGGCACTGAAGCTTGAACCTCTTCTGCCTCTTCAGTAACAGTGTCAGTAATGCAATGGTACTCAGGTGCTGCCTGTGTCGCACCTGTTGTTTGAAGCTTGCATTACTGCTGCCTAGGTTGTACTTTGAAGCGAGCGAAGCTTAAAAACATCTTTTCACGTCACAAAACCAAACTGATTGGCTTTGAAAATTAAAGATACTGGTGGTACATTACAATGGCAGGTAAAAATCCGAAACATCTTTAGGTTTTAAGGAGGAGCATTGTGTACATGAGGATAATCATAATAGGAGAAATTGTGTTTGCAGACAATGAGTCTTTAATCAAACAAAAAGTCTTGTATGAGGTTGTGTAAAAACAAGGCACTGCTGAGATTCAAACTCAGGATCTCCTGTTTACTAGACAGGCGCTTTAACCAACTAAGCCACAGCACCTATTTCCACTCACTTAGAACCATTGTGCCTTCTGTGTCGGTATCACTGTGAGGCACTCCATACTTTTCTGTCTCTAAATTTTTATCCAGCTACTACCGACAAGAAAATGGAGAAAGAAAAACCTGAACATGGTATGGAAAAATTACAAAGAGGGTCACGACAAACGTATATCATTAGGTGTCCATACCTGTATTCATTTTGCAATATTTACACGGGTGGACGAGTGTGCTATACATACGTTAAACTGAACGAGAGTGTAACGAAGTTAAAGATCACTAATACATAGCAGACAATTTAATGATGCCTACATAACCCATGTGCTCTTTCCTTCACCTCTCGTCACCTCTGGACACCCCAACGAGAAGCCGAGAAATCGTCACTTTTGGAGAGAAAGTGTCACCTTTAGTTGATGCGTCCCAGCTTCAAACAGGGCTTCAAAAAGTGCACTTTGAGAGACCCAAGCGGGCTGGTCGTCCAGCCATAGGAGAGGGAGGCTGGTGGCTGTTAGACCACTGTGCCCTTTACATGGTACTAGCAACACTCACCCTTGCACAAACATCAGCCATCAGAGCCCAGTTAATGACCAGAATAAACATACAACCTATACGTTGTTTTTAAACGTATTGTACTGTGATGCATGACTACTCTCTTTTAATTGTGAAAAAAACTGGCTGGTACGGGGATCGAACCCGCGACCTTGGCGTTATTAGCACCACGCTCTACCCAACTGAGCTAACCGGCCAAGTCATTCTTACAGAAAAGGTATTATTACACAAGGAAATGTTTTTGCATTCCTCAAAAACGATTTCTGCACAATTACACGGGCTACAACATGCAAGAGTACATTAAAAGTAAGCATTGCATGTATTAAAACACTCTGTCCCTGCTGCCCCACAGCTGTGGCATCATAATGAAATGACTTCTCATGATTAAAGCTGGCAATTTCACAAATCAAAGAAAACAAAGTGTTTGGGACAGGTGTTATTTAAAAAATAATAATACTCTGTATATTGCAAATAAAAAATATCTCCCAACTGCCATGACATTGCCACGCGCAATGCCGTGACTCAGATTCGAACCGAGGTTGCTGCGGCCACAAAGCAGAGTACTAACCACTATACGATCACGGCGAGCTACTTGGGCTACTCAGGCCATGATGTATGTGACTTTTATAGTGCAAATCAGGTGACACTGTCAGTCATGAGAGTCTTATATGTAGTGTATGTGTTTTGAGGCAGATGCTGCACATTTCACCTCTTTGACTGGGATGTTTACAAACCAACACAGACTGCCCTCCAGTCCTACTCTGCTAGGACCGCTCCCTCCTTTTTACACCTCAAGCGTTATGTTATTCAAACATTGGAAAAGTAGTATCAAACCTCTTGGTAAGCCATGAAGAACTGGACATGACGTTTCGTATGTGGTGTGATGCACATGACAATACTCCGTAGGAGTCTCCCAGGACAGACACAATATTTCAGAATAGGCCTCCAGAACCTCACGTGAAGTCTCCCTAAGAGAACACAATATCACTGATGTGGCCTCCAAAACTTGGCACAGTACTATGGATACAGCATTTTTAGCTCCACGCAGCACACAGTGTCATTTTCCAAGCTCTCACAATCCATCAGACTCTGCTGCCCTTGTGTTGCCTGTTCTTGAGGCACTGAAGCTTGAACCTCTTCTGCCTCTTCAGTAACAGTGTCAGTAATGCAATGGTACTCAGGTGCTGCCTGTGTCGCACCTGTTGTTTGAAGCTTGCATTACTGCTGCCTAGGTTGTACTTTGAAGCGAGCGAAGCTTAAAAACATCTTTTCACGTCACAAAACCAAACTGATTGGCTTTGAAAATTAAAGATACTGGTGGCTGGTGGTACATTACAATGGCAGGTAAAAACCCGAAACATCTTAAGGTTTTAAGGAGGAGCATTGTGTACATGAGGATAATCATAATAGGAGAAATTGTGTTTGCAGACAATGAGTCTTTAATCAAACAAAAAGTCTTGTATGAGGTTGTGTAAAAACAAGGCACTGCTGAGATTCGAACTCAGGATCTCCTGTTTACTAGACAGGCGCTTTAACCAACTAAGCCACAGCGCCTATTCCACTCACTTGGAACCATTGCACCTTCTGTGTTGGTATCACTGTGAGGCACTCCATACTTTTCTGTCTCTAAATTTTTATCCAGCTACTACCGACAAGAAAATGGAGAAAGAAAAACCTGAACATGGTATGGAAAAATTACAAAGAGGGTCACGACAAACGTATATCATTAGGTGTACATATCTGTATTCATTTTGCAATATTTACACGGGTGGACGAGTGTGCTATACATACGTTAAACTAAACAAGAGTGTAACGATGTTAAAGATCACTAATACATAGCAGACAATTTAATGATGCCTACATAACCCATGTGCTCTTTCCTTCACCTCTCGTCACCTCTGGACACCCCAACGAGAAGCCGAGAAATCGTCACTTTTGGAGAGAAAGTGTCACCTTTAGTTGCTGCGTCCCAGCTACAAACAGGGCTTCAAAAAGTGCACTTAGAGAGACCCAAGGAGCGGGCTGGTCGTCCAGCCATAGGAGAGGGAGGCTGGGGGCTGTTAGACCACAGTGCCCTTTACATGGTACTAGCAACACTCACCCTTGCACAAACATCAGCCATCAGAGCCCAGTTAATGACCAGAATAAACAAACAACCTATACGTTGTTTTTAAACGTCTTGTACTGTGATGCATGACTACTCTCTTTTAATTGTGAAAAAATCTGGCTGTTACGGGGATCGAACCCGCGACCTTGGCGTTATTAGCACCACGCTCTAACCAACTGAGCTAACCGGCCAAGTCATTCTTACAGAAAAGGTATTATTACACAAGGAAATGTTTTTGCATTCCTCAAAAACGATTTCTGCACAATTACACGGGCTACAACATGCAAGAGTACATTAAAAGTAAGCATTGCATGTATTAAAACACTCTGTCCCTGCTGCCCCACAGCTGTGGCATCATAATGAAATGACTTCTCATGATTAAAGCTGGCAATTTCACAAATCAAAGAAAACAAAGTGTTTGGGACAGGTGTTATTTAAAAAATAATAATACTCTGTATATTGCAAATAAAAAATATCTCCCAATTGCCATGACATTGCCACCCGCAATGCCGTGACTCGGATTCGAACCGAGGTTGCTGCGGCCACAACGCAGAGTACTAACCACTATACGATCACGGCGAGCTACTTGGGCTACTCAGGCCCATGATGTATGTGACTTTTATAGTGCAAATCAGGTGACACTGTCAGTCATGAGAGTCTTATATGTAGTGTATGTGTTTTGAGGCAGATGCTGCACATTTCACCTCTTTGACTGGGATGTTTACAAACCAACACAGACTGCCCTCCAGTCCTACTCTGCTAGGACCGCTCCCTCCTTTTTACACCTCAAGCGTTATGTTATTCAAAAATTGGAAAAGTAGTATCAAACCTCTTGGTAAGCCATGAAGAACTGGACATGACGTTTCGTATGTGGTGTGATGCACATGACAATACTCCGTAGGAGTCTCCCAGGACAGACACAATATTTCAGAATAGGCCTCCAGAACCTCACGTGAAGTCTCCCTAAGAGAACACAATATCACTGATGTGGCCTCCAAAACTTGGCACAGTACTCTGGTTATGCATTTTTAGCTCCACGCAGCACACAGTGTCATTTTCCAAGCTCTCACAATCCATCAGACTCTGCTGCCCTTGTGTTGCCTATTCTTGAGGCACTGAAGCTTGAACCTCTTCTGCCTCTTCAGTAACAGTGTCAGTAATGCAATGGTACTCAGGTGCTGCCTGTGCTGCACCTGTTGTTTGAAGCTTGCATTACTGCTGCCTAGGTTGTACTTTGAAGCGAGCGAAGCTTAAAAACATCTTTTCACGTCACAAAACCAAACTGATTGGCTTTGAAAATTAAAGATACTGGTGGCTGGTGGTACATTACAATGGCAGGTAAAAACCCGAAACATCTTTAGGTTTTAAGGAGGAGCATTGTATACATGAGGATAATTATTATAGGAGAAATTGTGTTTCAGACAATGAGTCTTTAATCTAACAAAAAGTCTTGTATGAGGTTGTGTAAAAATAAGGCACTGCTGAGATTCAAACTCAGGATCTCCTGTTTACAAGACAGGCGCTTTAGCAAAGTAAGCCACAGCGCCTATTTCCACTCACATAGAACCATTGTACCTTCTGTGTCGGTATCACTGTGATGCACTCCATACTTTTCTGTCTCTAAATTTTTATCCAGCTACTACCGACAAGAAAATGGAGAAAGAAAAACCTGAAGATGGTATGGAAAAATTACAAAGAGGGTCACGACAAACGTATATCATTAGATGTACATATCTGTATTCATTTTGCAATATTTACACGGGTGGACGAGTGTGCTATACATACGTTAAACTAAACGAGAGTGTAACGATGTTAAAGATCACTAATACATAGCAGACAATTTATTGATGCCTACATAACCCATGTGCTCTTTCCTTCACCTCTCGTCACCTCTGGACACCCCAACGAGAAGCCGAGAAAACGTCACTTTTGGAGAGAAAGTGTCACCTTTAGTTGATGCGTCCCAGCTTCAAACAGGGCTTCAAAAAGTGCACTTTGAGAGACCCAAGGAGCGGGCTGGTCGTCCAGCCATAGGAGAGGGAGGCTGGGGGCTGTTAGACCACAGTGCCCTTTACATGGTACTAGCAACACTCACCCTTGCACAAACATCAGCCATCAGAGCCCAGTTAATGACCAGAATAAACAAACAACATATACGTTGTTTTTAAACGTCTTGTACTGTAATGCATGACTTTTCTATTTTAATTGTGAAAAATACTGACCAGTACGGGGATCGAACCCACGACCTTGGCGTTATTAGCACCACACTCTAACCAACTGAGCTAACCAGCCAAGTCATTCTTACAGAAAAGGTATTATTACACAAGGAAATGTTTTTGCATTCCTCAAAAACGATTTCTGCACAATTACACGGGCTACAACATGCAAGAGTACATTAAAAGTAAGCATTGCATGTATCAAAACACTCTGTCCCTTCTGCCCCACAGCTGTGGCATCATAATGAAATGACTTCTCATGATTAAAGCTGGCAATTTCACAAATCAAAGAAAACAAAGTGTTTGGGACAGGTGTTATTTAAAAAATAATAATACTCTTTATATTGCAAATAAAAAATATCTCCCAACTGCCATGACATTGCCACCTGCAATGCCATGACTTGGATTCAACCGAGGTGGCTGCGGCCACAACGCAGAGTACTAACCACTATACGATCACGGCGAGCTACTTGGGCTACTCAGGCCCATGACGTATGTGACTTTTATAGTGCAAATCAGGTGACACTGTCAGTCATCAGAGTCTTATATGTTGTGTATGTGTTTTGAGGCAGATGCTGCACATTTCGCCTCTTTGACTGGGATGTTCACAAACCAACACAGACTGCCCTCCAGTCCTACTCTGCAAGGACCGCTCCCTCCTTTTTACACCTCAAGCGTTATGTTATTCAAACATTGGAAGAGTAGTATCAAACCTCTTGGTAAGCCATGAAGAACTGGACATGATGTTTCGTATGTTGTGTGATGCACATGACAATACTCCGTAGGAGTCTCCCAGGACAGACACAATATTTCAGAATAGGCCTCCAGAACCTCACGTGAAGTCTCCCTAAGAGAACACAATATCACTGATGTGGCCTCCAAAACTTGGCGCAGTACTATGGATACAGCATTTTTAGCTCCACGCAGCACACAGTGTCATTTTCCAAGCTCTCATAATCCATCAGACTCTGCTGCCCTTGCGTTGCCTGTTCTTGAGGCACTGAAGCTTGAACCTCTTCTGCCTCTTCAGTAACAGTGTCAGTAATGCAATGGTACTCAGGTGCTGCCTGTGTCGCACCTGTTGTTTGAAGCTTGCATTACTGCTGCCTAGGTTGTACTTTGAAGCGAGCGAAGCTTAAAAACATCTTTTCACGTCACAAAACCAAACTGATTGGCTTTGAAAATTAAAGATACTGGTGGTACATTACAATGGCAGGTAAAAATCCGAAACATCTTTAGGTTTTAAGGAGGAGCATTGTGTACATGAGGATAATCATAATAGGAGAAATTGTGTTTGCAGACAATGAGTCTTTAATCAAACAAAAAGTCTTGTATGAGGTTGTGTAAAAACAAGGCACTGCTGAGATTCGAACTCAGGATCTCCTGTTTACTAGACAGGCGCTTTAACCAACTAAGCCACAGCACCTATTTCCACTCACTTAGAACCATTGTGCCTTCTGTGTCGGTATCACTGTGAGGCACTCCATACTTTTCTGTCTCTAAATTTTTATCCAGCTACTACCGACAAGAAAATGGAGAAAGAAAAACCTGAACATGGTATGGAAAAATTACAAAGAGGGTCACGACAAACGTATATCATTAGGTGTCCATACCTGTATTCATTTTGCAATATTTACACGGGTGGACGAGTGTGCTATACATACGTTAAACTGAACGAGAGTGTAACGAAGTTAAAGATCACTAATACATAGCAGACAATTTAATGATGCCTACATAACCCATGTGCTCTTTCCTTCACCTCTCGTCACCTCTGGACACCCCAACGAGAAGCCGAGAAATCGTCACTTTTGGAGAGAAAGTGTCACCTTTAGTTGATGCGTCCCAGCTTCAAACAGGGCTTCAAAAAGTGCACTTTGAGAGACCCAAGCGGGCTGGTCGTCCAGCCATAGGAGAGGGAGGCTGGTGGCTGTTAGACCACTGTGCCCTTTACATGGTACTAGCAACACTCACCCTTGCACAAACATCAGCCATCAGAGCCCAGTTAATGACCAGAATAAACATACAACCTATACGTTGTTTTTAAACGTATTGTACTGTGATGCATGACTACTCTCTTTTAATTGTGAAAAAAACTGGCTGGTACGGGGATCGAACCCGCGACCTTGGCGTTATTAGCACCACGCTCTAACCAACTGAGCTAACCGGCCAAGTCATTCTTACAGAAAAGGTATTATTACACAAGGAAATGTTTTTGCATTCCTCAAAAACGATTTCTGCACAATTACACGGGCTACAACATGCAAGAGTACATTAAAAGTAAGCATTGCATGTATTAAAACACTCTGTCCCTGCTGCCCCACAGCTGTGGCATCATAATGAAATGACTTCTCATGATTAAAGCTGGCAATTTCACAAATCAAAGAAAACAAAGTGTTTGGGACAGGTGTTATTTAAAAAATAATAATACTCTGTATATTGCAAATAAAAAATATCTCCCAACTGCCATGACATTGCCACGCGCAATGCCGTGACTCAGATTCGAACCGAGGTTGCTGCGGCCACAAAGCAGAGTACTAACCACTATACGATCACGGCGAGCTACTTGGGCTACTCAGGCCATGATGTATGTGACTTTTATAGTGCAAATCAGGTGACACTGTCAGTCATGAGAGTCTTATATGTAGTGTATGTGTTTTGAGGCAGATGCTGCACATTTCACCTCTTTGACTGGGATGTTTACAAACCAACACAGACTGCCCTCCAGTCCTACTCTGCTAGGACCGCTCCCTCCTTTTTACACCTCAAGCGTTATGTTATTCAAACATTGGAAAAGTAGTATCAAACCTCTTGGTAAGCCATGAAGAACTGGACATGACGTTTCGTATGTGGTGTGATGCACATGACAATACTCCGTAGGAGTCTCCCAGGACAGACACAATATTTCAGAATAGGCCTCCAGAACCTCACGTGAAGTCTCCCTAAGAGAACACAATATCACTGATGTGGCCTCCAAAACTTGGCACAGTACTATGGATACAGCATTTTTAGCTCCACGCAGCACACAGTGTCATTTTCCAAGCTCTCACAATCCATCAGACTCTGCTGCCCTTGTGTTGCCTGTTCTTGAGGCACTGAAGCTTGAACCTCTTCTGCCTCTTCAGTAACAGTGTCAGTAATGCAATGGTACTCAGGTGCTGCCTGTGTCGCACCTGTTGTTTGAAGCTTGCATTACTGCTGCCTAGGTTGTACTTTGAAGCGAGCGAAGCTTAAAAACATCTTTTCACGTCACAAAACCAAACTGATTGGCTTTGAAAATTAAAGATACTGGTGGCTGGTGGTACATTACAATGGCAGGTAAAAACCCGAAACATCTTAAGGTTTTAAGGAGGAGCATTGTGTACATGAGGATAATCATAATAGGAGAAATTGTGTTTGCAGACAATGAGTCTTTAATCAAACAAAAAGTCTTGTATGAGGTTGTGTAAAAACAAGGCACTGCTGAGATTCGAACTCAGGATCTCCTGTTTACTAGACAGGCGCTTTAACCAACTAAGCCACAGCGCCTATTCCACTCACTTGGAACCATTGCACCTTCTGTGTTGGTATCACTGTGAGGCACTCCATACTTTTCTGTCTCTAAATTTTTATCCAGCTACTACCGACAAGAAAATGGAGAAAGAAAAACCTGAACATGGTATGGAAAAATTACAAAGAGGGTCACGACAAACGTATATCATTAGGTGTACATATCTGTATTCATTTTGCAATATTTACACGGGTGGACGAGTGTGCTATACATACGTTAAACTAAACAAGAGTGTAACGATGTTAAAGATCACTAATACATAGCAGACAATTTAATGATGCCTACATAACCCATGTGCTCTTTCCTTCACCTCTCGTCACCTCTGGACACCCCAACGAGAAGCCGAGAAATCGTCACTTTTGGAGAGAAAGTGTCACCTTTAGTTGCTGCGTCCCAGCTACAAACAGGGCTTCAAAAAGTGCACTTAGAGAGACCCAAGGAGCGGGCTGGTCGTCCAGCCATAGGAGAGGGAGGCTGGGGGCTGTTAGACCACAGTGCCCTTTACATGGTACTAGCAACACTCACCCTTGCACAAACATCAGCCATCAGAGCCCAGTTAATGACCAGAATAAACAAACAACCTATACGTTGTTTTTAAACGTCTTGTACTGTGATGCATGACTACTCTCTTTTAATTGTGAAAAAATCTGGCTGTTACGGGGATCGAACCCGCGACCTTGGCGTTATTAGCACCACGCTCTAACCAACTGAGCTAACCGGCCAAGTCATTCTTACAGAAAAGGTATTATTACACAAGGAAATGTTTTTGCATTCCTCAAAAACGATTTCTGCACAATTACACGGGCTACAACATGCAAGAGTACATTAAAAGTAAGCATTGCATGTATTAAAACACTCTGTCCCTGCTGCCCCACAGCTGTGGCATCATAATGAAATGACTTCTCATGATTAAAGCTGGCAATTTCACAAATCAAAGAAAACAAAGTGTTTGGGACAGGTGTTATTTAAAAAATAATAATACTCTGTATATTGCAAATAAAAAATATCTCCCAATTGCCATGACATTGCCACCCGCAATGCCGTGACTCGGATTCGAACCGAGGTTGCTGCGGCCACAACGCAGAGTACTAACCACTATACGATCACGGCGAGCTACTTGGGCTACTCAGGCCCATGATGTATGTGACTTTTATAGTGCAAATCAGGTGACACTGTCAGTCATGAGAGTCTTATATGTAGTGTATGTGTTTTGAGGCAGATGCTGCACATTTCACCTCTTTGACTGGGATGTTTACAAACCAACACAGACTGCCCTCCAGTCCTACTCTGCTAGGACCGCTCCCTCCTTTTTACACCTCAAGCGTTATGTTATTCAAAAATTGGAAAAGTAGTATCAAACCTCTTGGTAAGCCATGAAGAACTGGACATGACGTTTCGTATGTGGTGTGATGCACATGACAATACTCCGTAGGAGTCTCCCAGGACAGACACAATATTTCAGAATAGGCCTCCAGAACCTCACGTGAAGTCTCCCTAAGAGAACACAATATCACTGATGTGGCCTCCAAAACTTGGCACAGTACTCTGGTTATGCATTTTTAGCTCCACGCAGCACACAGTGTCATTTTCCAAGCTCTCACAATCCATCAGACTCTGCTGCCCTTGCGTTGCCTGTTCTTGAGGCACTGAAGCTTGAACCTCTTCTGCCTCTTCAGTAACAGTGTCAGTAATGCAATGGTACTCAGGTGCTGCCTGTGCTGCACCTGTTGTTTGAAGCTTGCATTACTGCTGCCTAGGTTGTACTTTGAAGCGAGCGAAGCTTAAAAACATCTTTTCACGTCACAAAACCAAACTGATTGGCTTTGAAAATTAAAGATACTGGTGGCTGGTGGTACATTACAATGGCAGGTAAAAACCCGAAACATCTTTAGGTTTTAAGGAGGAGCATTGTGTACATGAGGATAATTATAATAGGAGAAATTGTGTTTGCAGACAATGAGTCTTTAATCAAACAAAAAGTCTTGTACGAGGTTGTGTAAAAACAAGGCACTGCTGAGATTCAAACTCAGGATCTCCTGTTTACAAGACAGGCGCTTTAGCAAACTAAGCCACAGCGCCTATTTCCACTCACTTAGAACCATTGTACCTTCTGTGTCGGTATCACTGTGAGGCACTCCATACTTTTCTGTCTCTAAATTTTTATCCAGCTACTACCGACAAGAAAATGGAGAAAGAAAAACCTGAACATGGTATGGAAAAATTACAAAGAGGGTCAAGACAAACGTATTTCATTAGGTGTACATATCTGTATTCATTTTGCAATATTTACACGGGTGGACGAGTGTGCTATACATACGTTAAACTAAACGAGAGTGTAACGATGTTAAAGATCACTAATACATAGCAGACAATTTAATGATGCCTACATAACCCATGTGCTCTTTCCTTCACCTCTCGTCACCTCTGGACACCCCAACCAGAAGCCGAGAAATCGTCACTTTTGGAGAGAAAGTGTCACCTTTAGTTGATGCGTCCCAGCTTCAAACAGGGCTTCAAAAAGTGCACATTGAGAGACCCAAGGAGCGGGCTGGTCATCCAGCCATAGGAGAGGGAGGCTGGGGGCTGTTAGACCACAGTGCCCTTTACATGGTACTAGCAACACTCACCCTTGCACAAACATCAGCCATCAGAGCCCAGTTAATGACCAGAATAAACAAACAACCTATACGTTGTTTTTAAACGTCTTGTACTGTAATGCAAGACTTTTCTATTTTAATTGTGAGAAATACTGACCAGTACGGGGATCGAACCCGCGACCTTGGCGTTATTAGCACCACGCTCTAACCAACTGAGCTAACCGGCCAAGTCATGCTTACAGAAAAGGTATTATTACACAAGGAAATGTTTTTGCATTCCTCAAAAACGATTTCTGCACAATTACACGGGCTACAACATGCAAGAGTACATTAAAAGTAAGCATTGCATGTATCAAAACACTCTGTCCCTTCTGCCCCACAGCTGTGGCATCATAATGAAATGACTTCTCATGATTAAAGCTGGCAATTTCACAAATCAAAGAAAACAAAGTGTTTGGGACAGGTGTTATTTAAAAAATAATAATACTCTGTATATTGCAAATAAAAAATATCTCCCAACCGCCATGATATTGCCACCGCAATGCCATGACGGATTCGAACCGAGGTGGCTGTGGCCACAACTCAGAGTACTAACCACTATACGATCACGGCGAGCTACTTGGGCTACTCAGGACCATGACGTATGTGACTTTTATAGTGCAAATCAGGTGACACTGTCAGTCATCAGAGTCTTATATGTTGTGTATGTGTTTTGAGGCAGATGCTGCACATTTCGCCTCTTTGACTGGGATGTTCACAAACCAACACAGACTGACCTCCAGTCCTACTCTGCAAGGACCGCTCCCTCCTTTTTACACCTCAAGCGTTATGTTATTCAAACATTGGAAGAGTAGTATCAAACCTCTTGGTAAGCCATGAAGAACTGGACATGATGTTTCGTATGTGGTGTGATGCACATGACAATACTCCGTAGGAGTCTCCCAGGACAGACACAATATTTCAGAATAGGCCTCCAGAACCTCACGTGAAGTCTCCCTAAGAGAACACAATATCACTGATGTGGCCTCCAAAACTTGGCGCAGTACTATGGATACAGCATTTTTAGCTCCACGCAGCACACAGTGTCATTTTCCAAGCTCTCACAATCCATCAGACTCTGCTGCCCTTGCGTTGCCTGTTCTTGAGGCACTGAAGCTTGAACCTCTTCTGCCTCTTCAGCAACAGTGTCAGTAATGCAATGGTACTCAGGTGCTGCCTGTGCTGCACCTGTTGTTTGAAGCTTGCATTACTGCTGCCTAGGTTGTACTTTGAAGCGAGCGAAGCTTAAAAACATCTTTTTACGTCACAAAACCAAACTGATTGGCTTTGAAAATTAAAGATACTGGTGGCTGGTGGTACATTACAATGGCAGGTAAAAACCCGAAACATCTTTAGGTTTTAAGGAGGAGCATTGTATACATGAGGATAATTATGATAGGAGAAATTGTGTTTGCAGACAATGAGTCTTTAATCAAACAAAAAGTCTTGTATGAGGTTGTGTAAAAATAAGGCACTGCTGAGATTCGAACTCAGGATCTCCTGTTTACAAGACAGGCGCTGTAACAAACTAAGCCACAGCGCCTATTTCCACTCACATAGAACCATTGTACCTTCTGTGTCGGTATCACTGTGAGGCACTCCATACTTTTCCGTCTCTACATTTTTATCCAGCTACTACCGACAAGAAAATGGAGAAAGAAAAACCTGAACATGGTATGGAAAAATTACAAAGAGGGTCACGACAAACGTATATCATTAGGTGTACATATCTGTATTCATTTTGCAATATTTACACGGGAGGACGAGTGTGCTATACATACGTTAAACTAAACGAGAGTGTAACGATGTTAGAGATCACTAATACATAGCAGACAATTTAATGATGCCTACATAACCCATGTGCTCTTTCCTTCACCTCTCGTCACCTCTGGACACCCCAACGAGAAGCTGAGATATCGTCACATTTGGAGAGAAAGTGTCACCTTTAGTTGATGCGTCCCAGCTTTAAACAGGGCTTCAAAAAGTGCACTTTGAGAGACCTAAGGAGTGGGCTGGTCGTCCAGCCATAGGAGAGGGAGGCTGGGGGCTGTTTGACCAGAGTGCCCTTTACATGGTACTAGCAACACTCACCTTTGAACAAACATCAGCCATCAGAGCCCAGTTAATGACCAGAATAAACAAACAACCTATACGTTGTTTTTAAACGTCTTGTACTGTGATGCATGACTACTCTCTTTTAATTGTGAAAAAAACTGGCTGGTACGGGGATCGAACCCGCGACCTTGGCGTTATTAGCACCACGCTCTAACCAACTGAGCTAACCGGCCAAGTCATTCTTACAGAAAAGGTATTATTACACAAGGAAATGTTTTTGCATTCCTCAAAAACGATTTCTGCACAATTACACAGGCTACAACATGCAAGAGTACATTAAAAGTAAGCATTGCATGTATTAAAACACTCTGTCCCTGCTGCCCCACAGCTGTGGCATCATAATGAAATGACTTCTCATGATTAAAGCTGGCAATTTCACAAATCAAAGAAAACAAAGTGTTTGGGACAGGTGTTATTTAAAAAATAATAATACTCTGTATATTGCAAATAAAAAATATCTCCCAACTGCCATGACATTGCCACCCGCAATGCCGTGACTCGGATTCGTACTGAGGTTGCTGCGGCCACAACGCAGAGTACTAACCACTATACGATCACGGCGAGCTACTTGGGCTACTCAGGCCCATGATGTATGTGACTTTTATAGTGCAAATCAGGTGACACTGTCAGTCATGAGAGTCTTATATGTAGTGTATGTGTTTTGAGGCAGATGCTGCACATTTCACCTCTTTGACTGGGATGTTTACAAACCAACACAGACTGCCCTCCAGTCCTACTCTGCTAGGACCGCTCCCTCCTTTTTACACCTCAAGCGTTATGTTATTCAAACATTGGAAAAGTAGTATCAAACCTCTTGGTAAGCCATGAAGAACTGGACATGACGTTTCGTATGTGGTGTGATGCACATGACAATACTCCGTAGGAGTCTCCCAGGACAGACACAATATTTCAGAATAGGCCTCCACAACCTCACGTGAAGTCTCCCTAAGAGAACACAATATCACTGATGTGGCCTCCAAAACTTGGCACAGTACTATGGATACAGCATTTTTAGCTCCACGCAGCACACAGTGTCATTTTCCAAGCTCTCACAATCCATCAGACTCTGCTGCCCTTGCGTTGCCTGTTCTTGAGGCACTGAAGCTTGAACCTCTTCTGCCTCTTCAGTAACAGTGTCAGTAATGCAATGGTACTCAGGTGCTGCCTGTGCTGCACCTGTTGTTTGAAGCTTGCATTACTGCTGCCTAGGTTGTACTTTGAAGCGAGCGAAGCTTAAAAATATCTTTTCACGTCACAAAACCAAACTGATTGGCTTTGAAAATTAAAGATACTGGTGGCTGGTGGTACATTACAATGGCAGGTAAAAACCCGAAACATCTTTAGGTTTTAAGGAGGAGCATTGTATACATGAGGATAATTATAATAGGAGAAATTGTGTTTGCAGACAATGAGTCTTTAATCTAACAAAAAGTCTTGTATGAGGTTGTGTAAAAACAAGGCACTGCTGAGATTCGAACTCAGGATCTCCTGTTTACAAGACAGGCGCTTTAACCAACTAAGCCACAGCGCCTATTTCTACTCACATAGAACCATTGTACCTTCTGTGTCGGTATCACTGTGAGGCACTCCATACTTTTCTGTCTCAAAATTTTTATCCAGCTACTACCGACAAGAAAATGGAGAAAGAAAAACCTGAACAAGGTATGGAAAAATTACAAAGAGGGTCACGACAAACGTATATCATTAGGTGTACATATCTGTATTCATTTTGCAATATTTACACGGGTTGACGAGTGTGCTATACATACGTTAAACTGAACGAGAGTGTAAGGATGTTAAAGATCACTAATACATAGCAGACAATTTAATGATGCCTACATAACCCATGTGCTCTTTCCTTCACCTCTCGTCACCTCTGGACACCCCAACGAGAAGCCGAGAAATCGTCACTTTTGGAGAGAAAGTGTCATCTTTAGTTGATGCGTCCCAGCTTCAAACAGGGCTTCAAAAAGTGCACTTTGAGAGACCCAAGGAGCGGGCTGGTCGTCCAGCCATAGGAGAGGGAGGCTGGGGGCTGTTTGACCACAATGCCCTTTACATTGTACTAGCAACACTCACCCTTGCACAAACATCAGCCATCAGAGCCCAGTTAATGACCAGAATAAACAAACAACCTATACGTTGTTTTTAAACGTCTTGTACTGTAATGCATGACTTCTCTCTTTTAATTGTGAAAAATACTGGCCGGTAGGGGGATCGAACCCGCGACCTTGGCGTTATTAGTACCACACTCTAACCAACTGAGATAACCAGCCAAGTCATTCTTACAGAAAAGGTATTATTACACAAGGAAATGTTTTTGCATTCCTCAAAAACGATTTCTGCACAATTACACGGGCTACAACATGCAAGAGTACATTAAAAGTAAGCATTGCATGTATTAAAACACTCTGTCCCTGCTGCCCCACAGCTGTGGCATCATAATGAAATGACTTCTCATGATTAAAGCTGGCAATTTCACAAATCAAAGAAAACAAAGTGTTTGGGACAGGTGTTATTTAAAAAATAATAATACTCTGTATATTGCAAATAAAAAATATCACCCAACTGCCATGACATTGCCACCCGCAATGCCGTGACTCGGATTCGAACCGAGGTTGCTGCGGCCACAACGCAGAGTACTAACCACTATACGATCACGGCGAGCTACTTGGGCTACTCAGGCCCATGATGTATGTGACTTTTATAGTGCAAATCAGGTGACACTGTCAGTCATGAGAGTCTTATATGTAGTGTATGTGTTTTGAGGCAGATGCTGCACATTTCACCTCTTTGACTGGGATGTTCACAAACCAACACAGACTGCCCTCCAGTCCTACTCTGCTAGGACCGCTCCCTCCTTTTTACACCTCAAGCGTTATGTTATTCAAACATTGGAAGAGTAGTATCAAACCTCTTGGTAAGCCATGAAGAACTGGACATGATGTTTCGTATGTGGTGTGATGCACATGAGAATACTCCGTAGGAGTCTCCCAGGACAGACACAATATTTCAGAATAGGCCTCCGGAACCTCACGTGAAGTCTCCCTAAGAGAACACAATATCACTGATGTGGCCTCCAAAACTTGGCGCAGTACTATGGATACAGCATTTTTAGCTCCACGCAGCACACAGTGTCATTTTCCAAGCTCTCACAATCCATCAGACTCTGCTGCCCTTGCGTTGCCTGTTCTTGAGGCACTGAAGCTTGAACCTCTTCTGCCTCTTCAGTAACAGTGTCAGTAATGCAATGGTACTCAGGTGCTGCCTGTGCTGCACCTGTTGTTTGAAGCTTGCATTACTGCTGCCTAGGTTGTACTTTGAAGCGAGCGAAGCTTAAAAACATCTTTTCACGTCACAAAACCAAACTGATTGGCTTTGAAAATTAAAGATACTGGTGGCTGGTGGTACATTACAATCGCAAGTAAAAACCCGAAACATCTTTAGGTTTTAAGGAGGAGCATTGTGTACATGAGGATAATTATAATAGGAGAAATTGTGTTTGCAGACAATGAGTCTTTAATCAAACAAAAAGTCTTGTATGAGGTTGTGTAAAAGCAAGGCACTGCTGAGATTCGAACTCAGGATCTCCTGTTTACTAGACAGGCGCTTTAACCAAGTAAGCCACAGCGCCTATTTCCACTCACTATGAACCATTGTACCTTCTGTGTCGGTATCACTGTGAGGCACTCCATACTTTTCTGTCTCTGAATTTTTATCCAGCTACTACTGACAAGAAAATGGAGAAAGAAAAACCTTAACATGGTATGGAAAAATTACAAAGAGGGTCACGACAAACGTATATCATTAGGTGTACATATCTGTATTCATTTTGCAATATTTACACGGGTGGACGAGGGTGCTATACATACGTTAAACTGAACGAGAGTGTAACGATGTTAAAGATCACTAATACATAGCAGACAATTTAATGATGCCTACATAACCCATGTGCTCTTTCCTTCACCTCTCGTCACCTCTGGACACCCCAACGAGAAGCCGAGAAATTGTCACTTTTGGAGAGAAAGTGTCACCTTTAGTTGATGCGTCCCAGCTTCAAACAGGGCTTCAAAAAGTGCACTTTGAGAGACCCAAGGAGCGGGCTGGTCGTCCAGCCATAGGAGAGGGAGGCTGGGGGCTGTTAGACCACAGTGCCCTTTACATGGTACTAGCAACACTCACCCTTGCACAAACATCAGCCATCAGAGCCCAGTTAATGACCAGAATAAACAAACAACCTATACGTTGTTTTTAAACGTCTTGTACTGTAATGCATGACTTCTCTCTTTTAATTGTGAAAAATACTGGCCGGTACGGGGATCGAACCCGCGACCTTGGCGTTATTAGCACCACGCTCTAACCAACTGAATTAACCAGCCAAGTCATTCATACAGAAAAGGTATTATTACACAAGGAAATGTTTTTGCATTCCTCAAAAACGATTTCTGCACAATTACACGGGCTACAACATGCAAGAGTACATTAAAAGTAAGCATTGCATGTATTAAAACACTCTGTCCCTTCTGCCCCACAGCTGTGGCATCATAATGAAATGACTTCTCATGATTAAAGCTGGCAATTTCACAAATCAAAGAAAACAAAGTGTTTGGGACAGGTGTTATTGAAAAAATAATAATACTCTGTATATTGCAAATAAAAAATATCTCCCAACTGCCATGACATTGCCACCCACAATGCCGTGACTTGGATTCGAACCGAGGTTGCTGCGGCCACATCGCAGAGTACTAACCACTATACGATCACAGCGAGCTACTTGGGCTACTCAGTCCCATGACGTATGTGACTTTTATAGTGCAAATCAGGTGACACTGTCAGTCATCAGAGTCTTATATGTTGTGTATGTGTTTTGAGGCAGATGCTGCACATTTCGCCTCTTTGACTGGGATGTTCACAAACCAACACAGACTGCCCTCCAGTCCTACTCTGCTAGGACCGCTCCCTCCTTTTTACACCTCAAGCGTTATGTTATTCAAACATTGGAAGAGTAGTATCAAACCTCTTGGTAAGCCATGAAGAACTGGACATGACGTTTCGTATGTGGTGTGATGCACATGACAATACTCCGTAGGAGTCTCCCAGGACAGACACAATATTTCAGAATAGGCCTCCAGAACCTCACGTGAAGTCTCCCTAAGAGAACACAATATCACTGATGTGGCCTCCAAAACTTGGCACAGTACTCTGGATACAGCATTTTTAGCACCACGCAGCACACAGTGTCATTTTCCAAGCTCTCACAATCCATCAGACTCTGCTGCCCTTGTGTTGCCTATTCTTGAGGCACTGAAGCTTGAACCTCTTCTGCCTCTTCAGTAACAGTGTCAGTAATGCAATGGTACTCAGGTGCTGCCTGTGCTGCACCTGTTGTTTGAAGCTTGCATTACTGCTGCCTAGGTTGTACTTTGAAGCGAGCGAAGCTTAAAAACATCTTTTCACGTCACAAAACCAAACTGATTGGCTTTGAAAATTAAAGATACTGGTGGCTGGTGGTACATTACAATGGCAGGTAAAAACCCGAAACATCTTTAGGTTTTAAGGAGGAGCATTGTATACATGAGGATAATTATAATAGGAGAAATTGTGTTTCAGACAATGAGTCTTTAATCTAACAAAAAGTCTTGTATGAGGTTGTGTAAAAATAAGGCACTGCTGAGATTCAAACTCAGGATCTCCTGTTTACAAGACAGGCGCTTTAGCAAAGTAAGCCACAGCGCCTATTTCCACTCACATAGAACCATTGTACCTTCTGTGTCGGTATCACTGTGATGCACTCCATACTTTTCTGTCTCTAAATTTTTATCCAGCTACTACCGACAAGAAAATGGAGAAAGAAAAACCTGAAGATGGTATGGAAAAATTACAAAGAGGGTCACGACAAACGTATATCATTAGATGTACATATCTGTATTCATTTTGCAATATTTACACGGGTGGACGAGTGTGCTATACATACGTTAAACTAAACGAGAGTGTAACGATGTTAAAGATCACTAATACATAGCAGACAATTTATTGATGCCTACATAACCCATGTGCTCTTTCCTTCACCTCTCGTCACCTCTGGACACCCCAACGAGAAGCCGAGAAAACGTCACTTTTGGAGAGAAAGTGTCACCTTTAGTTGATGCGTCCCAGCTTCAAACAGGGCTTCAAAAAGTGCACTTTGAGAGACCCAAGGAGCGGGCTGGTCGTCCAGCCATAGGAGAGGGAGGCTGGGGGCTGTTAGACCACAGTGCCCTTTACATGGTACTAGCAACACTCACCCTTGCACAAACATCAGCCATCAGAGCCCAGTTAATGACCAGAATAAACAAACAACATATACGTTGTTTTTAAACGTCTTGTACTGTAATGCATGACTTTTCTATTTTAATTGTGAAAAATACTGACCAGTACGGGGATCGAACCCGCGACCTTGGCGTTATTAGCACCACACTCTAACCAACTGAGCTAACCAGCCAAGTCATTCTTACAGAAAAGGTATTATTACACAAGGAAATGTTTTTGCATTCCTCAAAAACGATTTCTGCACAATTACACGGGCTACAACATGCAAGAGTACATTAAAAGTAAGCATTGCATGTATCAAAACACTCTGTCCCTTCTGCCCCACAGCTGTGGCATCATAATGAAATGACTTCTCATGATTAAAGCTGGCAATTTCACAAATCAAAGAAAACAAAGTGTTTGGGACAGGTGTTATTTAAAAAATAATAATACTCTTTATATTGCAAATAAAAAATATCTCCCAACTGCCATGACATTGCCACCTGCAATGCCATGACTTGGATTCAACCGAGGTGGCTGCGGCCACAACGCAGAGTACTAACCACTATACGATCACGGCGAGCTACTTGGGCTACTCAGGCCCATGACGTATGTGACTTTTATAGTGCAAATCAGGTGACACTGTCAGTCATCAGAGTCTTATATGTTGTGTATGTGTTTTGAGGCAGATGCTGCACATTTCGCCTCTTTGACTGGGATGTTCACAAACCAACACAGACTGCCCTCCAGTCCTACTCTGCAAGGACCGCTCCCTCCTTTTTACACCTCAAGCGTTATGTTATTCAAACATTGGAAGAGTAGTATCAAACCTCTTGGTAAGCCATGAAGAACTGGACATGATGTTTCGTATGTTGTGTGATGCACATGACAATACTCCGTAGGAGTCTCCCAGGACAGACACAATATTTCAGAATAGGCCTCCAGAACCTCACGTGAAGTCTCCCTAAGAGAACACAATATCACTGATGTGGCCTCCAAAACTTGGCGCAGTACTATGGATACAGCATTTTTAGCTCCACGCAGCACACAGTGTCATTTTCCAAGCTCTCATAATCCATCAGACTCTGCTGCCCTTGCGTTGCCTGTTCTTGAGGCACTGAAGCTTGAACCTCTTCTGCCTCTTCAGTAACAGTGTCAGTAATGCAATGGTACTCAGGTGCTGCCTGTGTCGCACCTGTTGTTTGAAGCTTGCATTACTGCTGCCTAGGTTGTACTTTGAAGCGAGCGAAGCTTAAAAACATCTTTTCACGTCACAAAACCAAACTGATTGGCTTTGAAAATTAAAGATACTGGTGGTACATTACAATGGCAGGTAAAAATCCGAAACATCTTTAGGTTTTAAGGAGGAGCATTGTGTACATGAGGATAATCATAATAGGAGAAATTGTGTTTGCAGACAATGAGTCTTTAATCAAACAAAAAGTCTTGTATGAGGTTGTGTAAAAACAAGGCACTGCTGAGATTCGAACTCAGGATCTCCTGTTTACTAGACAGGCGCTTTAACCAACTAAGCCACAGCACCTATTTCCACTCACTTAGAACCATTGTGCCTTCTGTGTCGGTATCACTGTGAGGCACTCCATACTTTTCTGTCTCTAAATTTTTATCCAGCTACTACCGACAAGAAAATGGAGAAAGAAAAACCTGAACATGGTATGGAAAAATTACAAAGAGGGTCACGACAAACGTATATCATTAGGTGTCCATACCTGTATTCATTTTGCAATATTTACACGGGTGGACGAGTGTGCTATACATACGTTAAACTGAACGAGAGTGTAACGAAGTTAAAGATCACTAATACATAGCAGACAATTTAATGATGCCTACATAACCCATGTGCTCTTTCCTTCACCTCTCGTCACCTCTGGACACCCCAACGAGAAGCCGAGAAATCGTCACTTTTGGAGAGAAAGTGTCACCTTTAGTTGATGCGTCCCAGCTTCAAACAGGGCTTCAAAAAGTGCACTTTGAGAGACCCAAGCGGGCTGGTCGTCCAGCCATAGGAGAGGGAGGCTGGTGGCTGTTAGACCACTGTGCCCTTTACATGGTACTAGCAACACTCACCCTTGCACAAACATCAGCCATCAGAGCCCAGTTAATGACCAGAATAAACATACAACCTATACGTTGTTTTTAAACGTATTGTACTGTGATGCATGACTACTCTCTTTTAATTGTGAAAAAAACTGGCTGGTACGGGGATCGAACCCGCGACCTTGGCGTTATTAGCACCACGCTCTAACCAACTGAGCTAACCGGCCAAGTCATTCTTACAGAAAAGGTATTATTACACAAGGAAATGTTTTTGCATTCCTCAAAAACGATTTCTGCACAATTACACGGGCTACAACATGCAAGAGTACATTAAAAGTAAGCATTGCATGTATTAAAACACTCTGTCCCTGCTGCCCCACAGCTGTGGCATCATAATGAAATGACTTCTCATGATTAAAGCTGGCAATTTCACAAATCAAAGAAAACAAAGTGTTTGGGACAGGTGTTATTTAAAAAATAATAATACTCTGTATATTGCAAATAAAAAATATCTCCCAACTGCCATGACATTGCCACGCGCAATGCCGTGACTCAGATTCGAACCGAGGTTGCTGCGGCCACAAAGCAGAGTACTAACCACTATACGATCACGGCGAGCTACTTGGGCTACTCAGGCCATGATGTATGTGACTTTTATAGTGCAAATCAGGTGACACTGTCAGTCATGAGAGTCTTATATGTAGTGTATGTGTTTTGAGGCAGATGCTGCACATTTCACCTCTTTGACTGGGATGTTTACAAACCAACACAGACTGCCCTCCAGTCCTACTCTGCTAGGACCGCTCCCTCCTTTTTACACCTCAAGCGTTATGTTATTCAAACATTGGAAAAGTAGTATCAAACCTCTTGGTAAGCCATGAAGAACTGGACATGACGTTTCGTATGTGGTGTGATGCACATGACAATACTCCGTAGGAGTCTCCCAGGACAGACACAATATTTCAGAATAGGCCTCCAGAACCTCACGTGAAGTCTCCCTAAGAGAACACAATATCACTGATGTGGCCTCCAAAACTTGGCACAGTACTATGGATACAGCATTTTTAGCTCCACGCAGCACACAGTGTCATTTTCCAAGCTCTCACAATCCATCAGACTCTGCTGCCCTTGTGTTGCCTGTTCTTGAGGCACTGAAGCTTGAACCTCTTCTGCCTCTTCAGTAACAGTGTCAGTAATGCAATGGTACTCAGGTGCTGCCTGTGTCGCACCTGTTGTTTGAAGCTTGCATTACTGCTGCCTAGGTTGTACTTTGAAGCGAGCGAAGCTTAAAAACATCTTTTCACGTCACAAAACCAAACTGATTGGCTTTGAAAATTAAAGATACTGGTGGCTGGTGGTACATTACAATGGCAGGTAAAAACCCGAAACATCTTAAGGTTTTAAGGAGGAGCATTGTGTACATGAGGATAATCATAATAGGAGAAATTGTGTTTGCAGACAATGAGTCTTTAATCAAACAAAAAGTCTTGTATGAGGTTGTGTAAAAACAAGGCACTGCTGAGATTCGAACTCAGGATCTCCTGTTTACTAGACAGGCGCTTTAACCAACTAAGCCACAGCGCCTATTCCACTCACTTGGAACCATTGCACCTTCTGTGTTGGTATCACTGTGAGGCACTCCATACTTTTCTGTCTCTAAATTTTTATCCAGCTACTACCGACAAGAAAATGGAGAAAGAAAAACCTGAACATGGTATGGAAAAATTACAAAGAGGGTCACGACAAACGTATATCATTAGGTGTACATATCTGTATTCATTTTGCAATATTTACACGGGTGGACGAGTGTGCTATACATACGTTAAACTAAACAAGAGTGTAACGATGTTAAAGATCACTAATACATAGCAGACAATTTAATGATGCCTACATAACCCATGTGCTCTTTCCTTCACCTCTCGTCACCTCTGGACACCCCAACGAGAAGCCGAGAAATCGTCACTTTTGGAGAGAAAGTGTCACCTTTAGTTGCTGCGTCCCAGCTACAAACAGGGCTTCAAAAAGTGCACTTAGAGAGACCCAAGGAGCGGGCTGGTCGTCCAGCCATAGGAGAGGGAGGCTGGGGGCTGTTAGACCACAGTGCCCTTTACATGGTACTAGCAACACTCACCCTTGCACAAACATCAGCCATCAGAGCCCAGTTAATGACCAGAATAAACAAACAACCTATACGTTGTTTTTAAACGTCTTGTACTGTGATGCATGACTACTCTCTTTTAATTGTGAAAAAATCTGGCTGTTACGGGGATCGAACCCGCGACCTTGGCGTTATTAGCACCACGCTCTAACCAACTGAGCTAACCGGCCAAGTCATTCTTACAGAAAAGGTATTATTACACAAGGAAATGTTTTTGCATTCCTCAAAAACGATTTCTGCACAATTACACGGGCTACAACATGCAAGAGTACATTAAAAGTAAGCATTGCATGTATTAAAACACTCTGTCCCTGCTGCCCCACAGCTGTGGCATCATAATGAAATGACTTCTCATGATTAAAGCTGGCAATTTCACAAATCAAAGAAAACAAAGTGTTTGGGACAGGTGTTATTTAAAAAATAATAATACTCTGTATATTGCAAATAAAAAATATCTCCCAACTGCCATGACATTGCCACCCGCAATGCCGTGACTCGGATTCGAACCGAGGTTGCTGCGGCCACAACGCAGAGTACTAACCACTATACGATCACGGCGAGCTACTTGGGCTACTCAGGCCCATGATGTATGTGACTTTTATAGTGCAAATCAGGTGACACTGTCAGTCATGAGAGTCTTATATGTAGTGTATGTGTTTTGAGGCAGATGCTGCACATTTCACCTCTTTGACTGGGATGTTTACAAACCAACACAGACTGCCCTCCAGTCCTACTCTGCTAGGACCGCTCCCTCCTTTTTACACCTCAAGCGTTATGTTATTCAAAAATTGGAAAAGTAGTATCAAACCTCTTGGTAAGCCATGAAGAACTGGACATGACGTTTCGTATGTGGTGTGATGCACATGACAATACTCCGTAGGAGTCTCCCAGGACAGACACAATATTTCAGAATAGGCCTCCAGAACCTCACGTGAAGTCTCCCTAAGAGAACACAATATCACTGATGTGGCCTCCAAAACTTGGCACAGTACTCTGGTTATGCATTTTTAGCTCCACGCAGCACACAGTGTCATTTTCCAAGCTCTCACAATCCATCAGACTCTGCTGCCCTTGCGTTGCCTGTTCTTGAGGCACTGAAGCTTGAACCTCTTCTGCCTCTTCAGTAACAGTGTCAGTAATGCAATGGTACTCAGGTGCTGCCTGTGCTGCACCTGTTGTTTGAAGCTTGCATTACTGCTGCCTAGGTTGTACTTTGAAGCGAGCGAAGCTTAAAAACATCTTTTCACGTCACAAAACCAAACTGATTGGCTTTGAAAATTAAAGATACTGGTGGCTGGTGGTACATTACAATGGCAGGTAAAAACCCGAAACATCTTTAGGTTTTAAGGAGGAGCATTGTGTACATGAGGATAATTATAATAGGAGAAATTGTGTTTGCAGACAATGAGTCTTTAATCAAACAAAAAGTCTTGTACGAGGTTGTGTAAAAACAAGGCACTGCTGAGATTCAAACTCAGGATCTCCTGTTTACAAGACAGGCGCTTTAGCAAACTAAGCCACAGCGCCTATTTCCACTCACTTAGAACCATTGTACCTTCTGTGTCGGTATCACTGTGAGGCACTCCATACTTTTCTGTCTCTAAATTTTTATCCAGCTACTACCGACAAGAAAATGGAGAAAGAAAAACCTGAACATGGTATGGAAAAATTACAAAGAGGGTCAAGACAAACGTATTTCATTAGGTGTACATATCTGTATTCATTTTGCAATATTTACACGGGTGGACGAGTGTGCTATACATACGTTAAACTAAACGAGAGTGTAACGATGTTAAAGATCACTAATACATAGCAGACAATTTAATGATGCCTACATAACCCATGTGCTCTTTCCTTCACCTCTCGTCACCTCTGGACACCCCAACCAGAAGCCGAGAAATCGTCACTTTTGGAGAGAAAGTGTCACCTTTAGTTGATGCGTCCCAGCTTCAAACAGGGCTTCAAAAAGTGCACATTGAGAGACCCAAGGAGCGGGCTGGTCATCCAGCCATAGGAGAGGGAGGCTGGGGGCTGTTAGACCACAGTGCCCTTTACATGGTACTAGCAACACTCACCCTTGCACAAACATCAGCCATCAGAGCCCAGTTAATGACCAGAATAAACAAACAACCTATACGTTGTTTTTAAACGTCTTGTACTGTAATGCAAGACTTTTCTATTTTAATTGTGAGAAATACTGACCAGTACGGGGATCGAACCCGCGACCTTGGCGTTATTAGCACCACGCTCTAACCAACTGAGCTAACCGGCCAAGTCATGCTTACAGAAAAGGTATTATTACACAAGGAAATGTTTTTGCATTCCTCAAAAACGATTTCTGCACAATTACACGGGCTACAACATGCAAGAGTACATTAAAAGTAAGCATTGCATGTATCAAAACACTCTGTCCCTTCTGCCCCACAGCTGTGGCATCATAATGAAATGACTTCTCATGATTAAAGCTGGCAATTTCACAAATCAAAGAAAACAAAGTGTTTGGGACAGGTGTTATTTAAAAAATAATAATACTCTGTATATTGCAAATAAAAAATATCTCCCAACCGCCATGATATTGCCACCGCAATGCCATGACGGATTCGAACCGAGGTGGCTGTGGCCACAACTCAGAGTACTAACCACTATACGATCACGGCGAGCTACTTGGGCTACTCAGGACCATGACGTATGTGACTTTTATAGTGCAAATCAGGTGACACTGTCAGTCATCAGAGTCTTATATGTTGTGTATGTGTTTTGAGGCAGATGCTGCACATTTCGCCTCTTTGACTGGGATGTTCACAAACCAACACAGACTGACCTCCAGTCCTACTCTGCAAGGACCGCTCCCTCCTTTTTACACCTCAAGCGTTATGTTATTCAAACATTGGAAGAGTAGTATCAAACCTCTTGGTAAGCCATGAAGAACTGGACATGATGTTTCGTATGTGGTGTGATGCACATGACAATACTCCGTAGGAGTCTCCCAGGACAGACACAATATTTCAGAATAGGCCTCCAGAACCTCACGTGAAGTCTCCCTAAGAGAACACAATATCACTGATGTGGCTTCCAAAACTTGGCGCAGTACTATGGATACAGCATTTTTAGCTCCACGCAGCACACAGTGTCATTTTCCAAGCTCTCACAATCCATCAGACTCTGCTGCCCTTGCGTTGCCTGTTCTTGAGGCACTGAAGCTTGAACCTCTTCTGCCTCTTCAGCAACAGTGTCAGTAATGCAATGGTACTCAGGTGCTGCCTGTGCTGCACCTGTTGTTTGAAGCTTGCATTACTGCTGCCTAGGTTGTACTTTGAAGCGAGCGAAGCTTAAAAACATCTTTTTACGTCACAAAACCAAACTGATTGGCTTTGAAAATTAAAGATACTGGTGGCTGGTGGTACATTACAATGGCAGGTAAAAACCCGAAACATCTTTAGGTTTTAAGGAGGAGCATTGTATACATGAGGATAATTATGATAGGAGAAATTGTGTTTGCAGACAATGAGTCTTTAATCAAACAAAAAGTCTTGTATGAGGTTGTGTAAAAATAAGGCACTGCTGAGATTCGAACTCAGGATCTCCTGTTTACAAGACAGGCGCTGTAACAAACTAAGCCACAGCGCCTATTTCCACTCACATAGAACCATTGTACCTTCTGTGTCGGTATCACTGTGAGGCACTCCATACTTTTCCGTCTCTACATTTTTATCCAGCTACTACCGACAAGAAAATGGAGAAAGAAAAACCTGAACATGGTATGGAAAAATTACAAAGAGGGTCACGACAAACGTATATCATTAGGTGTACATATCTGTATTCATTTTGCAATATTTACACGGGTGGACGAGTGTGCTATACATACGTTAAACTAAACGAGAGTGTAACGATGTTAGAGATCACTAATACATAGCAGACAATTTAATGATGCCTACATAACCCATGTGCTCTTTCCTTCACCTCTCGTCACCTCTGGACACCCCAACGAGAAGCTGAGATATCGTCACATTTGGAGAGAAAGTGTCACCTTTAGTTGATGCGTCCCAGCTTTAAACAGGGCTTCAAAAAGTGCACTTTGAGAGACCTAAGGAGTGGGCTGGTCGTCCAGCCATAGGAGAGGGAGGCTGGGGGCTGTTTGACCAGAGTGCCCTTTACATGGTACTAGCAACACTCACCTTTGAACAAACATCAGCCATCAGAGCCCAGTTAATGACCAGAATAAACAAACAACCTATACGTTGTTTTTAAACGTCTTGTACTGTGATGCATGACTACTCTCTTTTAATTGTGAAAAAAACTGGCTGGTACGGGGATCGAACCCGCGACCTTGGCGTTATTAGCACCACGCTCTAACCAACTGAGCTAACCGGCCAAGTCATTCTTACAGAAAAGGTATTATTACACAAGGAAATGTTTTTGCATTCCTCAAAAACGATTTCTGCACAATTACACAGGCTACAACATGCAAGAGTACATTAAAAGTAAGCATTGCATGTATTAAAACACTCTGTCCCTGCTGCCCCACAGCTGTGGCATCATAATGAAATGACTTCTCATGATTAAAGCTGGCAATTTCACAAATCAAAGAAAACAAAGTGTTTGGGACAGGTGTTATTTAAAAAATAATAATACTCTGTATATTGCAAATAAAAAATATCTCCCAACTGCCATGACATTGCCACCCGCAATGCCGTGACTCGGATTCGTACTGAGGTTGCTGCGGCCACAACGCAGAGTACTAACCACTATACGATCACGGCGAGCTACTTGGGCTACTCAGGCCCATGATGTATGTGACTTTTATAGTGCAAATCAGGTGACACTGTCAGTCATGAGAGTCTTATATGTAGTGTATGTGTTTTGAGGCAGATGCTGCACATTTCACCTCTTTGACTGGGATGTTTACAAACCAACACAGACTGCCCTCCAGTCCTACTCTGCTAGGACCGCTCCCTCCTTTTTACACCTCAAGCGTTATGTTATTCAAACATTGGAAAAGTAGTATCAAACCTCTTGGTAAGCCATGAAGAACTGGACATGACGTTTCGTATGTGGTGTGATGCACATGACAATACTCCGTAGGAGTCTCCCAGGACAGACACAATATTTCAGAATAGGCCTCCACAACCTCACGTGAAGTCTCCCTAAGAGAACACAATATCACTGATGTGGCCTCCAAAACTTGGCACAGTACTATGGATACAGCATTTTTAGCTCCACGCAGCACACAGTGTCATTTTCCAAGCTCTCACAATCCATCAGACTCTGCTGCCCTTGCGTTGCCTGTTCTTGAGGCACTGAAGCTTGAACCTCTTCTGCCTCTTCAGTAACAGTGTCAGTAATGCAATGGTACTCAGGTGCTGCCTGTGCTGCACCTGTTGTTTGAAGCTTGCATTACTGCTGCCTAGGTTGTACTTTGAAGCGAGCGAAGCTTAAAAATATCTTTTCACGTCACAAAACCAAACTGATTGGCTTTGAAAATTAAAGATACTGGTGGCTGGTGGTACATTACAATGGCAGGTAAAAACCCGAAACATCTTTAGGTTTTAAGGAGGAGCATTGTATACATGAGGATAATTATAATAGGAGAAATTGTGTTTGCAGACAATGAGTCTTTAATCTAACAAAAAGTCTTGTATGAGGTTGTGTAAAAACAAGGCACTGCTGAGATTCGAACTCAGGATCTCCTGTTTACAAGACAGGCGCTTTAACCAACTAAGCCACAGCGCCTATTTCTACTCACATAGAACCATTGTACCTTCTGTGTCGGTATCACTGTGAGGCACTCCATACTTTTCTGTCTCAAAATTTTTATCCAGCTACTACCGTCAAGAAAATGGAGAAAGAAAAACCTGAACAAGGTATGGAAAAATTACAAAGAGGGTCACGACAAACGTATATCATTAGGTGTACATATCTGTATTCATTTTGCAATATTTACACGGGTTGACGAGTGTGCTATACATACGTTAAACTGAACGAGAGTGTAAGGATGTTAAAGATCACTAATACATAGCAGACAATTTAATGATGCCTACATAACCCATGTGCTCTTTCCTTCACCTCTCGTAACCTCTGGACACCCCAACGAGAAGCCGAGAAATCGTAACTTTTGGAGAGAAAGTGTCATCTTTAGTTGATGCGTCCCAGCTTCAAACAGGGCTTCAAAAAGTGCACTTTGAGAGACCCAAGGAGCGGGCTGGTCGTCCAGCCATAGGAGAGGGAGGCTGGGGGCTGTTTGACCACAATGCCCTTTACATTGTACTAGCAACACTCACCCTTGCACAAACATCAGCCATCAGAGCCCAGTTAATGACCAGAATAAACAAACAACCTATACGTTGTTTTTAAACGTCTTGTACTGTAATGCATGACTTCTCTCTTTTAATTGTGAAAAATACTGGCCGGTAGGGGGATCGAACCCGCGACCTTGGCGTTATTAGTACCACACTCTAACCAACTGAGCTAACCAGCCAAGTCATTCTTACAGAAAAGGTATTATTACACAAGGAAATGTTTTTGCATTCCTCAAAAACGATTTCTGCACAATTACACGGGCTACAACATGCAAGAGTACATTAAAAGTAAGCATTGCATGTATTAAAACACTCTGTCCCTGCTGCCCCACAGCTGTGGCATCATAATGAAATGACTTCTCATGATTAAAGCTGGCAATTTCACAAATCAAAGAAAACAAAGTGTTTGGGACAGGTGTTATTTAAAAAATAATAATACTCTGTATATTGCAAATAAAAAATATCACCCAACTGCCATGACATTGCCACCCGCAATGCCGTGACTCGGATTCGAACCGAGGTTGCTGCGGCCACAACGCAGAGTACTAACCACTATACGATCACGGCGAGCTACTTGGGCTACTCAGGCCCATGATGTATGTGACTTTTATAGTGCAAATCAGGTGACACTGTCAGTCATGAGAGTCTTATATGTAGTGTATGTGTTTTGAGGCAGATGCTGCACATTTCACCTCTTTGACTGGGATGTTCACAAACCAACACAGACTGCCCTCCAGTCCTACTCTGCTAGGACCGCTCCCTCCTTTTTACACCTCAAGCGTTATGTTATTCAAACATTGGAAGAGTAGTATCAAACCTCTTGGTAAGCCATGAAGAACTGGACATGATGTTTCGTATGTGGTGTGATGCACATGAGAATACTCCGTAGGAGTCTCCCAGGACAGACACAATATTTCAGAATAGGCCTCCGGAACCTCACGTGAAGTCTCCCTAAGAGAACACAATATCACTGATGTGGCCTCCAAAACTTGGCGCAGTACTATGGATACAGCATTTTTAGCTCCACGCAGCACACAGTGTCATTTTCCAAGCTCTCACAATCCATCAGACTCTGCTGCCCTTGCGTTGCCTGTTCTTGAGGCACTGAAGCTTGAACCTCTTCTGCCTCTTCAGTAACAGTGTCAGTAATGCAATGGTACTCAGGTGCTGCCTGTGCTGCACCTGTTGTTTGAAGCTTGCATTACTGCTGCCTAGGTTGTACTTTGAAGCGAGCGAAGCTTAAAAACATCTTTTCACGTCACAAAACCAAACTGATTGGCTTTGAAAATTAAAGATACTGGTGGCTGGTGGTACATTACAATCGCAAGTAAAAACCCGAAACATCTTTAGGTTTTAAGGAGGAGCATTGTGTACATGAGGATAATTATAATAGGAGAAATTGTGTTTGCAGACAATGAGTCTTTAATCAAACAAAAAGTCTTGTATGAGGTTGTGTAAAAGCAAGGCACTGCTGAGATTCGAACTCAGGATCTCCTGTTTACTAGACAGGCGCTTTAACCAAGTAAGCCACAGCGCCTATTTCCATTCACTATGAACCATTGTACCTTCTGTGTCGGTATCACTGTGAGGCACTCCATACTTTTCTGTCTCTGAATTTTTATCCAGCTACTACTGACAAGAAAATGGAGAAAGAAAAACCTTAACATGGTATGGAAAAATTACAAAGAGGGTCACGACAAACGTATATCATTAGGTGTACATATCTGTATTCATTTTGCAATATTTACACGGGTGGACGAGGGTGCTATACATACGTTAAACTGAACGAGAGTGTAACGATGTTAAAGATCACTAATACATAGCAGACAATTTAATGATGCCTACATAACCCATGTGCTCTTTCCTTCACCTCTCGTCACCTCTGGACACCCCAACGAGAAGCCGAGAAATTGTCACTTTTGGAGAGAAAGTGTCACCTTTAGTTGATGCGTCCCAGCTTCAAACAGGGCTTCAAAAAGTGCACTTTGAGAGACCCAAGGAGCGGGCTGGTCGTCCAGCCATAGGAGAGGGAGGCTGGGGGCTGTTAGACCACAGTGCCCTTTACATGGTACTAGCAACACTCACCCTTGCACAAACATCAGCCATCAGAGCCCAGTTAATGACCAGAATAAACAAACAACCTATACGTTGTTTTTAAACGTCTTGTACTGTAATGCATGACTTCTCTCTTTTAATTGTGAAAAATACTGGCCGGTACGGGGATCGAACCCGCGACCTTGGCGTTATTAGCACCACGCTCTAACCAACTGAATTAACCAGCCAAGTCATTCATACAGAAAAGGTATTATTACACAAGGAAATGTTTTTGCATTCCTCAAAAACGATTTCTGCACAATTACACGGGCTACAACATGCAAGAGTACATTAAAAGTAAGCATTGCATGTATTAAAACACTCTGTCCCTTCTGCCCCACAGCTGTGGCATCATAATGAAATGACTTCTCATGATTAAAGCTGGCAATTTCACAAATCAAAGAAAACAAAGTGTTTGGGACAGGTGTTATTGAAAAAATAATAATACTCTGTATATTGCAAATAAAAAATATCTCCCAACTGCCATGACATTGCCACCCACAATGCCGTGACTTGGATTCGAACCGAGGTTGCTGCGGACACATCGCAGAGTACTAACCACTATACGATCACAGCGAGCTACTTGGGCTACTCAGTCCCATGACGTATGTGACTTTTATAGTGCAAATCAGGTGACACTGTCAGTCATCAGAGTCTTATATGTTGTGTATGTGTTTTGAGGCAGATGCTGCACATTTCGCCTCTTTGACTGGGATGTTCACAAACCAACACAGACTGCCCTCCAGTCCTACTCTGCTAGGACCGCTCCCTCCTTTTTACACCTCAAGCGTTATGTTATTCAAACATTGGAAGAGTAGTATCAAACCTCTTGGTAAGCCATGAAGAACTGGACATGACGTTTCGTATGTGGTGTGATGCACATGACAATACTCCGTAGGAGTCTCCCAGGACAGACACAATATTTCAGAATAGGCCTCCAGAACCTCACGTGAAGTCTCCCTAAGAGAACACAATATCACTGATGTGGCCTCCAAAACTTGGCACAGTACTCTGGTTATGCATTTTTAGCTCCACGCAGCACACAGTGTCATTTTCCAAGCTCTCACAATCCATCAGACTCTGCTGCCCTTGTGTTGCCTGTTCTTGAGGCACTGAAGCTTGAACCTCTTCTGCCTCTTCAGTAACAGTGTCAGTAATGCAATGGTACTCAGGTGCTGCCTGTGTCGCACCTGTTGTCTGAAGCTTGCATTACTGCTGCCTAGGTTGTACTTTGAAGCGAGCGAAGCTTAAAAACATCTTTTCACGTCACAAAACCAAACTGATTGGCTTTGAAAATTAAAGATACTGGTGGCTGGTGGTACATTACAATGGCAGGTAAAAACCCGAAACATCTTTAGGTTTTAAGGAGGAGCATTGTATACATGAGGATAATTATAATAGGAGAAATTGTGTTTGCAGACAATGAGTCTTTAATCTAACAAAAAGTCTTGTATGAGGTTGTGTAAAAATAAGGCACTGCTGAGATTCGAACTCAGGATCTCCTGTTTACAAGACAGGCGCTTTAACAAAGTAAGCCACAGCGCCTATTTCTACTCACATAGAACCATTGTACCTTCTGTGTCGGTATCACTGTGAGGCACTCCATACTTTTCTGTCTCTAAATTTTTATCCAGCTACTACCGACAAGAAAATGGAGAAAGAAAAACCTGAACATGGTATGGAAAAATTACAAAGAGGGTCACGACAAACGTATATCATTAGGTGTACATATCTGTATTCATTTTGCAATATTTACACGGGTGGACGAGTGTGCTACACATACGTTAAACTAAACAGGAGTGTAACGATGTTAAAGATCACTAATACATAGCAGACAATTTAATGATGCCTACATAACCCATGTGCTCTTTCCTTCACCTCTCGTCACCTCTGGACACCCCAACGAGAAGCCGAGAAATCGTCACTTTTGGAGAGAAAGTGTCACCTTTAGTTGATGCGTCCCAGCTTCAAACAGGGCTTCAAAAAGTGCACTTTGAGAGACCCAAGGAGCGGGCTTGTCGTCCAGCCATAGGAGAGGGAGGCTGGGGGCTGTTAGACCACAGTGCCCTTTACATGGTACTAGCAACACTCACCCTTGCACAAACATCAGCCATCAGAGCCCAGTTAATGACCAGAATAAACAAACAACCTATACGTTGTTTTTAAACGTCTTGTACTGTGATGCATGACTAATCTCTTTTAATTGTGAAAAATACTGGCCGGTACGGGGATCGAACCCGCGACCTTGGCGTTATTAGCACCACGCTCTAACCAACTGAGCTAACCGGCCAAGTCATGCTTACAGAAAAGGTATTATTACACAAGGAAATGTTTTTGCATTCCTCAAAAATGATTTCTGCACAATTACACGGGCTACAACATGCAAGAGTACATTAAAAGTAAGCATTGCATGTATCAAAACACTCTGTCCCTTCTGCCCCACAGCTGTGGCATCATAATGAAATGACTTCTCATGATTAAAGCTGGCAATTTCACAAATCAAAGAAAACAAAGTGTTTGGGACAGGTGTTATTTAAAAAATAATAATACTCTGTATATTGCAAATAAAAAATATCTCCCAACTGCCATGATATTGCCACCGCAATGCCATGACTTGGATTCGAACCGAGGTGGCTGTGGCCACAACGCAGAGTACTAACCACTATACGATCACGGCGAGCTACTTGGGGTACTCAGGCCCATGACGTATGTGACTTTTATAGTGCAAATCAGGTGACACTGTCAGTCATCAGAGTCTTATATGTTGTGTATGTGTTTTGAGGCAGATGCTGCACATTTCGCCTCTTTGACTGGGATGTTCACAAACCAACACAGACTGCCCTCCAGTCCTACTCTGCAAGGACCGCTCCCTCCTTTTTACACCTCAAGCGTTATGTTATTCAAACATTGGAAGAGTAGTATCAAACCTCTTGGTAAGCCATGAAGAACTGGACATGATGTTTCGTATGTGGTGTGATGCACATGACAATACTCCGTAGGAGTCTCCCAGGACAGACACAATATTTCAGAATAGGCCTCCACAACCTCACGTGAAGTCTCCCTAAGAGAACACAATATCACTGATGTGGCCTCCAAAACTTGGCACAGTACTATGGATACAGCATTTTCAGCTCCACGCAGCACACATTGTCATTTTCCAAGCTCTCACAATCCATCAGACTCTGCTGCCCTTGCGTTGCCTGTTCTTGAGGCACTGAAGCTTGAACCTCTTCTGCCTCTTCAGTAACAGTGTCAGTAATGCAATGGTACTCAGGTGCTGCCTGTGCTGCACCTGTTGTTTGAAGCTTGCATTACTGCTGCCTAGGTTGTACTTTGAAGCGAGCGAAGCTTAAAAACATCTTTTCACGTCACAAAACCAAACTGATTGGCTTTGAAAATTAAAGATACTGGTGGCTGGTGGTACATTACAATGGCAGGTAAAAACCCGAAACATCTTTAGGTTTTAAGGAGGAGCATTGTGTACATGAGGATAATTATAATAGGAGAAATTGTGTTTGCAGACAATGAGTATTTAATCAAACAAAAAGTCTTGTACGAGGTTGTGTAAAAACAAGGCACTGCTGAGATTCAAACTCAGGATCTCCTGTTTACAAGACAGGCGCTTTAGCAAACTAAGCCACAGCGCCTATTTCCACTCACTTAGAACCATTGTACCTTCTGTGTCGGTATCACTCTGAGGCACTCCATACTTTTCTGTCTCTAAATTTTTATCCAGCTACTACCGACAAGAAAATGGAGAAAGAAAAACCTGAACATGGTATGGAAAAATTACAAAGAGGGTCAAGACAAACGTATATCATTAGGTGTACATATCTGTATTCATTTTGCAATATTTACACGGGTGGACGAGTGTGCTATACATACGTTAAACTAAACGAGAGTGTAACGATGTTAAAGATCACTAATACATAGCAGACAATTTAATGATGCCTACATAACCCATGTGCTCTTTCCTTCACCTCTCGTCACCTCTGGACACCCCAACGAGAAGCCGAGAAATCGTCACTTTTGGAGAGAAAGTGTCACCTTTAGTTGATGCGTCCCAGCTTCAAACAGGGCTTCAAAAAGTGCACATTGAGAGACCCAAGGAGCGGGCTGGTCGTCCAGCCATAGGAGAGGGAGGCTGGGGGCTGTTAGACCACAGTGCCCTTTACATGGTACTAGCAACACTCACCCTTGCACAAACATCAGCCATCAGAGCCCAGTTAATGACCAGAATAAACAAACAACCTATACGTTGTTTTTAAACGTCTTGTACTGTAATGCAAGACTTTTCTATTTTAATTGTGAGAAATACTGACCAGTACGGGGATCGAACCCGCGACCTTGGCGTTATTAGCACCACGCTCTAACCAACTGAGCTAACCGGCCAAGTCATGCTTACAGAAAAGGTATTATTACACAAGGAAATGTTTTTGCATTCCTCAAAAATGATTTCTGCACAATTACACGGGCTACAACATGCAAGAGTACATTAAAAGTAAGCATTGCATGTATCAAAACACTCTGTCCCTTCTGCCCCACAGCTGTGGCATCATAATGAAATGACTTCTCATGATTAAAGCTGGCAATTTCACAAATCAAAGAAAACAAAGTGTTTGGGACAGGTGTTATTTAAAAAATAATAATACTCTGTATATTGCAAATAAAAAATATCTCCCAACTGCCATGATATTGCCACCGCAATGCCATGACTTGGATTCGAACCGAGGTGGCTGTGGCCACAACGCAGAGTACTAACCACTATACGATCACGGCGAGCTACTTGGGGTACTCAGGCCCATGACGTATGTGACTTTTATAGTGCAAATCAGGTGACACTGTCAGTCATCAGAGTCTTATATGTTGTGTATGTGTTTTGAGGCAGATGCTGCACATTTCGCCTCTTTGACTGGGATGTTCACAAACCAACACAGACTGCCCTCCAGTCCTACTCTGCAAGGACCGCTCCCTCCTTTTTACACCTCAAGCGTTATGTTATTCAAACATTGGAAGAGTAGTATCAAACCTCTTGGTAAGCCATGAAGAACTGGACATGATGTTTCGTATGTGGTGTGATGCACATGACAATACTCCGTAGGAGTCTCCCAGGACAGACACAATATTTCAGAATAGGCCTCCAGAACCTCACGTGAAGTCTCCCTAAGAGAACACAATATCACTGATGTGGCCTCCAAAACTTGGCGCAGTACTATGGATACAGCATTTTTAGCTCCACGCAGCACACAGTGTCATTTTCCAAGCTCTCACAATCCATCAGACTCTGCTGCCCTTGCGTTGCCTGTTCTTGAGGCACTGAAGCTTGAACCTCTTCTGCCTCTTCAGTAACAGTGTCAGTAATGCAATGGTACTCAGGTGCTGCCTGTGCTGCACCTGTTGTTTGAAGCTTGCATTACTGCTGCCTAGGTTGTACTTTGAAGCGAGCGAAGCTTAAAAACATCTTTTTACGTCACAAAACCAAACTGATTGGCTTTGAAAATTAAAGATACTGGTGGCTGGTGGTACATTACAATGGCAGGTAAAAACCCGAAACATCTTTAGGTTTTAAGGAGGAGCATTGTATACATGAGGATAATTATGATAGGAGAAATTGTGTTTGCAGACAATGAGTCTTTAATCAAACAAAAAGTCTTGTATGAGGTTGTGTAAAAATAAGGCACTGCTGAGATTCGAACTCAGGATCTCCTGTTTACAAGACAGGCGCTGTAACAAACTAAGCCACAGCGCCTATTTCCACTCACATAGAACCATTGTACCTTCTGTGTCGGTATCACTGTGAGGCACTCCATACTTTTCTGTCTCTAAATTTTTATCCAGCTACTACCGACAAGAAAATGGAGAAAGAAAAACCTGAACATGGTATGGAAAAATTACAAAGAGGGTCACGACAAACGTATATCATTAGGTGTACATATCTGTATTCATTTTGCAATATTTACACGGGAGGACGAGTGTGCTATACATACGTTAAACTAAACGAGAGTGTAACGATGTTAGAGATCACTAATACATAGCAGACAATTTAATGATGCCTACATAACCCATGTGCTCTTTCCTTCACCTCTCGTCACCTCTGAACACCCCAACGAGAAGCTGAGATATCGTCACATTTGGAGAGAAAGTGTCACCTTTAGTTGATGCGTCCCAGCTTTAAACAGGGCTTCAAAAAGTGCACTTTGAGAGACCTAAGGAGCGGGCTGGTCGTCCAGCCATAGGAGAGGGAGGCTGGGGGCTGTTTGACCAGAGTGCCCTTTACATGGTACTAGCAACACTCACCTTTGAACAAACATCAGCCATCAGAGCCCAGTTAATGACCAGAATAAACAAACAACCTATACGTTGTTTTTAAACGTCTTGTACTGTGATGCATGACTACTCTCTTTTAATTGTGAAAAAAACTGGCTGGTACGGGGATCGAACCCGCGACCTTGGCGTTATTAGCACCACGTTCTAACCAACTGAGCTAACCGGCCAAGTCATTCTTACAGAAAAGGTATTATTACACAAGGAAATGTTTTTGCATTCCTCAAAAACGATTTCTGCACAATTACACGGGCTACAACATGCAAGAGTACATTAAAAGTAAGCATTGCATGTATTAAAACACTCTGTCCCTGCTGCCCCACAGCTGTGGCATCATAATGAAATGACTTCTCATGATTAAAGCTGGCAATTTCACAAATCAAAGAAAACAAAGTGTTTGGGACAGGTGTTATTTAAAAAATAATAATACTCTGTATATTGCAAATAAAAAATATCTCCCAACTGCCATGACATTGCCACCCGCAATGCCGTGACTCGGATTCGAACTGAGGTTGCTGCGGCCACAACGCAGAGTACTAACCACTATACGATCACGGCGAGCTACTTGGGCTACTCAGGCCCATGATGTATGTGACTTTTATAGTGCAAATCAGGTGACACTGTCAGTCATGAGAGTCTTATATGTCGTGTATGTGTTTTGAGGCAGATGCTGCACATTTCACCTCTTTGACTGGGATGTTTACAAACCAACACAGACTGCCCTCCAGTCCTACTCTGCTAGGACCGCTCCCTCCTTTTTACACCTCAAGCGTTATGTTATTCAAACATTGGAAAAGTAGTATCAAACCTCTTGGTAAGCCATGAAGAACTGGACATGACGTTTCGTATGTGGTGTGATGCACATGACAATACTCCGTAGGAGTCTCCCAGGACAGACACAATATTTCAGAATAGGCCTCCAGAACCTCACGTGAAGTCTCCCTAAGAGAACACAATATCACTGATGTGGCCTCCAAAACTTGGCACAGTACTCTGGTTATGCATTTTTAGCTCCACGCAGCACACAGTGTCATTTTCCAAGCTCTCACAATCCATCAGACTCTGCTGCCCTTGTGTTGCCTGTTCTTGAGGCACTGAAGCTTGAACCTCTTCTGCCTCTTCAGTAACAGTGTCAGTAATGCAATGGTACTCAGGTGCTGCCTGTGTCGCACCTGTTGTTTGAAGCTTGCATTACTGCTGCCTAGGTTGTACTTTGAAGCGAGCGAAGCTTAAAAACATCTTTTCACGTCACAAAACCAAACTGATTGGCTTTGAAAATTAAAGATACTGGTGGCTGGTGGTACATTACAATGGCAGGTAAAAACCCGAAACATCTTTAGGTTTTAAGGAGGAGCATTGTATACATGAGGATAATTATAATAGGAGAAATTGTGTTTGCAGACAATGAGTCTTTAATCTAACAAAAAGTCTTGTATGAGGTTGTGTAAAAATAAGGCACTGCTGAGATTCGAACTCAGGATCTCCTGTTTACAAGACAGGCGCTTTAACAAACTAAGCCACAGCGCCTATTTCTACTCACATAGAACCATTGTACCTTCTGTGTCGGTATCACTGTGAGGCACTCCATACTTTTCTGTCTCTAAATTTTTATCCAGCTACTACCGACAAGAAAATGGAGAAAGAAAAACCTGAACATGGTATGGAAAAATTACAAAGAGGGTCACGACAAACGTATATCATTAGGTGTACATCTCTGTATTCATTTTGCAATATTTACACGGGTGGACGAGTGTGCTACACATACGTTAAACTAAACAGGAGTGTAACGATGTTAAAGATCACTAATACATAGCAGACAATTTAATGATGCCTACATAACCCATGTGCTCTTTCCTTCACCTCTCGTCACCTCTGGACACCCCAACGAGAAGCCGAGAAATCGTCACTTTTGGAGAGAAAGTGTCACCTTTAGTTGATGCGTCCCAGCTTCAAACAGGGCTTCAAAAAGTGCACTTTGAGAGACCCAAGGAGCGGGCTTGTCGTCCAGCCATTGGAGAGGGAGGCTGGGGGCTGTTAGACCACAGTGCCCTTTACATGGTACTAGCAACACTCACCCTTGCACAAACATCAGCCATCAGAGCCCAGTTAATGACCAGAATAAAAAAACAACCTATACGTTGTTTTTAAACGTCTTGTACTGTGATGCATGACTACTCTCTTTTAATTGTGAAAAATACTGGCCGGTACGGGGATCGAACCCGCAACCTTGGCGTTATTAGCACCACTCTCTAACCAACTGAGCTAACCGGCCAAGTCATTCATACTGAAAAGTTATTATTACACAAGGAAATGTTTTTGCATTCCTCAAAAACGATTTCTGCACAATTACACGGGCTACAACATGCAAGAGTACATTAAAAGTAAGCATTGCATGTATCAAAACACTCTGTCCCTTCTGCCCCACAGCTGTGGCATCATAATGAAATGACTTCTCATGATTAAAGCTGGCAATTTCACAAATCAAAGAAAACAAAGTGTTTGGGACAGGTGTTATTTAAAAAATAATAATACTCTGTATATTGCAAATAAAAAATATCTCCCAACTGCCATGATATTGCCACCGCAATGCCATGACTTGGATTCGAACCGAGGTGGCTGTGGCCACAACGCAGAGTACTAACCACTATACGATCACGGCGAGCTACTTGGGCTACTCAGGCCCATGACGTATGTGACTTTTATAGTGCAAATCAGGTGACACTGTCAGTCATCAGAGTCTTATATGTTGTGTATGTGTTTTGAGGCAGATGCTGCACATTTCGCCTCTTTGACTGGGATGTTCACAAACCAACACAGACTGCCCTCCAGTCCTACTCTGCAAGGACCGCTCCCTCCTTTTTACACCTCAAGCGTTATGTTATTCAAACATTGGAAGAGTAGTATCAAACCTCTTGGTAAGCCATGAAGAACTGGACATGATGTTTCGTATGTGGCGTGATGCACATGACAATACTCCGTAGGAGTCTCCCAGGACAGACACAATATTTCAGAATAGGCCTCCAGAACCTCACGTGAAGTCTCCCTAAGAGAACACAATATCACTGATGTGGCCTCCAAAACTTGGCGCAGTACTATGGATACAGCATTTTTAGCTCCACGCAGCACACAGTGTCATTTTCCAAGCTCTCACAATCCATCAGACTCTGCTGCCCTTGCGTTGCCTGTTCTTGAGGCACTGAAGCTTGAACCTCTTCTGCCTCTTCAGTAACAGTGTCAGTAATGCAATGGTACTCAGGTGCTGCCTGTGCTGCACCTGTTGTTTGAAGCTTGCATTACTGCTGCCTAGGTTGTACTTTGAAGCGAGCGAAGCTTAAAAACATCTTTTTACGTCACAAAACCAAACTGATTGGCTTTGAAAATTAAAGATACTGGTGGCTGGTGGTACATTACAATGGCAGGTAAAAACCCGAAACATCTTTAGGTTTTAAGGAGGAGCATTGTGTACATGAGGATAATTATAATAGGAGAAATTGTGTTTGCAGACAATGAGTCTTTAATCAAACAAAAAGTCTTGTATGAGGTTGTGTAAAAACAAGGCACTGCTGAGATTCGAACTCAGGATCTCCTGTTTACTAGACAGGCGCTCTAACCACCTAAGCCACAGCGCCTATTTCCACTCACTTAGAACCATTGTACCTTCTGGGTCGGTATCACTGTGAGGCACTCCATACTTTTCTGTCTCTAAATTTTTATCCAGCACTACCGACAAGAAAATGGAGAAAGAAAAACCTTAACATGGTATGGAAAAATTACAAAGAGGGTCACGACAAACGTATATCATTAGGTGTACATATCTGTATTCATTTTGCAATATTTACACGGGTGGACGAGGGTGCTATACATACGTTAAACTGAACGAGAGTGTAACGATGTTAAAGATCACTAATACATAGCAGACAATTTAATGATGCCTACATAACCCATGTGCTCTTTCCTTCACCTCTCGTCACCTCTGGACACCCCAACGAGAAGCCGAGAAATCGTCACTTTTGGAGAGAAAGTGTCACCTTTAGTTGATGCGTCCCAGCTTCAAAAGGGCTTCAAAAAGTGCACTTTGAGAGACCCAAGGAGCGGGCTGGTCGGCCAGCCATAGGAGAGGGAGGCTGGTGGCTGTTAGACCACAGTGCCCTTTACATGGTACTAGCAACACTCACCCTTGCACAAACATCAGCCATCAGAGCCCAGTTAATGACCAGAATAAACAAACAACCTACACGTTGTTTTTAAACGTCTTGTACTGTAATGCATGACTTCTCTCTTTTAATTGTGAAAAATACTGGCCGGTACGGGGATCGAAGGCGCGACCTTGGCGTTATTAGCAGTACGCTCTAACCAACTGAGCTAACCGGCCAAGTCATTCATACAGAAAAGGTATTATTACACAAGGAAATGTTTTTGCATTCCTCAAAAATGATTTCGGCAGAATTACACGGGCTACAACATGCAAGAGTACATTAAAAGTAAGCATTGCATGTTTTTAAACACTCTGTCCCTTCTGCCCCACAGCTGTGGCATCATAATGAAATGACTTCTCATGATTAAAGCTGGCAATTTCACAAATCAAAGAAAACAAAGTGTTTGGGACAGGTGTTATTTAAAAAATAATAATACTCTGTACATTGCAAATAAAACATATCACCCAACTGCCATGACATTGCCACCCGCAATGCTGTGACTTGGATTCGAACCGAGGTTGCTGCGGCCACAACGCAGAGTACTAACCACTATACGATCACGGCGAGCTACTTGGGCTACTCAGGCCCATGATGTATGTGACTTTTATAGTGCAAATCAGGTGACACTGTCAGTCATGAGAGTCTTATATGTAGTGTATGTGTTTTGAGGCAGATGCTGCACATTTCACCTCTTTGACTGGGATGTTTACAAACCAACACAGACTGCCCTCCAGTCCTACTCTGCTAGGACCGCTCCCTCCTTTTTACACCTCAAGCGTTATGTTATTCAAACATTGGAAGAGTAGTATCAAACCTCTTGGTAAGCCATGAAGAACTGGACATGACGTTTCGTATGTGGTGTGATGCACATGACAATACTCCGTAGGAGTCTCCCAGGACAGACACAATATTTCAGAATAGGCCTCCAGAACCTCACGTGAAGTCTCCCTAAGAGAACACAATATCACTGATGTGGCCTCCAAAACTTGGCGCAGTACTATGGATACAGCATTTTTAGCTCCACGCAGCACACAGTGTCATTTTCCAAGCTCTCACAATCCATCAGACTCTGCTGCCCTTGCGTTGCCTGTTCTTGAGGCACTGAAGCTTGAACCTCTTCTGCCTCTTCAGTAACAGTGTCAGTAATGCAATGGTACTCAGGTGCTGCCTGTGCTGCACCTGTTGTTTGAAGCTTGCATTACTGCTGCCTAGGTTGTACTTTGATGCGAGCGAAGCTTAAAAACATCTTTTCTCGTCACAAAACCAAACTGATTGGCTTTGAAAATTAAAGATACTGGTGGCTGGTGGTACATTACAATGGCAGGTAAAAACCCGAAACATCTTTAGGTTTTAAGGAGGAGCATTGTGTACATGAGGATAATTATAATAGAAGAAATTGTGTTTGCAGACAATGAGTCTTTAATCAAACAAAAAGTCTTGTATGAGGTTGTGTAAAAACAAGGCACTGCTGAGATTCAAACTCAGGATCTCCTGTTTACTAGACAGGCGCTTTAACCAACTAAGCCACAGCGCCTATTTCCACTTACTTAGAACCATTGTACCTTCTGTGTCGGTATCACTGTGAGGCACTCCATACTTTTCTGTCTCAAAATTTTTATCCAGCTACTACCGACAAGAAAATGGAGAAAGAAAAACCTGAACAAGGTATGGAAAAATTACAAAGAGGGTCACGACAAACGTATATCATTAGGTGTACATATCTGTATTCATTTTGCAATATTTACACGGGTTGACGAGTGTGCTATACATACGTTAAACTGAACGAGAGTGTAAGGATGTTAAAGATCACTAATACATAGCAGACAATTTAATGATGCCTACATAACCCATGTGCTCTTTCCTTCACCTCTCGTCACCTCTGGACACCCCAACGAGAAGCCGAGAAATCGTCACTTTTGGAGAGAAAGTGTCACCTTTAGTTGATGCGTCCCAGCTTCAAACAGGGCTTCAAAAAGTGCACTTTGAGAGACCCAAGGAGCGGGCTGGTCGTCCAGCCATAGGAGAGGGAGGCTGGGGGCTGTTAGACCACAGTGCCCTTTACATTGTACTAGCAACACTCACCCTTGCACAAACATCAGCCATCAGAGCCCAGTTAATGACCAGAATAAACAAACAACCTATACGTTGTTTTTAAACGTCTTGTACTGTAATGCATGACTTCTCTCTTTTAATTGTGAAAAATACTGGCCGGTACGGGGATCGAACCCGCGACCTTGGCGTTATTAGTACCACACTCTAACCAACTGAGCTCACCGGCCAAGTCATTCATACAGAAAAGGTATTATTACACGAGGAAATGTTTTTGCATTCCTCAAAAACGATTTCTGCACAATTACACGGGCTACAACATGCAAGAGTACATTAAAAGTAAGTATTGCATGTATTAAAACACTCTGTCCCTTCTGCCCCACAGCTGTGGCATCATAATGAAATGACTTCTCATGATTAAAGCTGGCAATTTCACAAATCAAAGAAAACTAAGTGTTTGGGACAGGTGTTATTTAAAAAATAATAATACTCTGTATATTGCAAATAAAAAATATCACCCAACTGCCATGACATTACCACCCGCAATGCCGTGACTCGGATTCGAACCGAGGTTGCTGCGGCCACAACGCAGAGTACTAACCACTATACGATCACGGCGAGCTACTTGGGCTACTCAGGCCCATGATGTATGTGACTTTTATAGTGCAAATCAGGTGACACTGTCAGTCATGAGAGTCTTATATGTAGTGTATGTATTTTGAGGCAGATGCTGCACATTTCAACTCTTTGACTGGGATGTTCACAAATCAACACAGACTGCCCTCCAGTCCTACTCTGCTAGGACCGCTCCCTCCTTTTTACACCTCAAGCGTTATGTTATTCAAACATTGGAAGAGTAGTATCAAACCTCTTGGTAAGCCATGAAGAACTGGACATGACGTTTCGTGTGTGGTGTGATGCACATGACAATACTCCGTAGGAGTCTCCCAGGACAGACACAATATTTCAGAATAGGCCTCCAGAACCTCACGTGAAGTCTCCCTAAGAGAACACAATATCACTGATGTGGCCTCCAAAACTTGGCGCAGTACTATGGATACAGCATTTTTAGCTCCACGCAGCACGCAGTTTCATTTTCCAAGCTCTCACAATCCATCAGACTCTGCTGCCCTTGCGTTGCCTGTTCTTGAGGCACTGAAGCTTGAACCTCTTCTGCCTCTTCAGTAACAGTGTCAGTAATGCAATGGTACTCAGGTGCTGCCTGTGCTGCACCTGTTGTTTGAAGCTTGCATCACTGCTGCCTAGGTTGTACTTTGAAGCGAGCAAAGCTTAAAAACATCTTTTCACGTCACAAAACCAAACTGATTGGCTTTGAAAATTAAAGATACTGGTGGCTGGTGGTACATTACAATGGCAGGTAAAAACCCGAAACATCTTTAGGTTTTAAGGAGGAGCATTGTGTACATGAGGATAATTATAATAGGAGAAACTGTGTTTGCAGACAATGAGTCTTTAATCAAACAAAAAGTCTTGTATGAGGTTGTGTAAAAACAAGGCACTGCTGAGATTCGAACTCAGGATCTCCTGTTTACTAGACAGGCGCTTTAACCAACTAAGCCACAGCGCCTATTTCCACTCACTATGAACCATTGTACCTTCTGTGTCGGTATCACTGTGAGGCACTCCATACTTTTCTGTCTCTGAATTTTTATCCAGCTACTACTGACAAGAAAATGGAGAAAGAAAAACGTTAACATGGTATGGAAAAATTACAAAGAGGGTCACGACAAACGTATATCATTAGGTGTACATATCTGTATTCATTTTGCAATATTTACACGGGTGGACGAGGGTGCTATACATACGTTAAACTGAACGAGAGTGTAACGATGTTAAAGATCACTAATACATAGCAGACAATTTAATGATGCCTACATAACCCATGTGCTCTTTCCTTCACCTCTCGTCACCTCTGGACACCCCAACGAGAAGCCGAGAAATTGTCACTTTTGGAGAGAAAGTGTCACCTTTAGTTGATGCGTCCCAGCTTCAAACAGGGCTTCAAAAAGTGCACTTTGAGAGACCCAAGGAGCGGGCTGGTCGTCCTGTGGTATATAAATAAATAATACCGGATCTAGGTTTTACTGGACATAGCAATAACAGATAGCTCAATAAATAAGAGTCAAGATTCGAGGTAGTAGGAGTTTGCAGGTTTAATACAGCATAAAGGACAGGAACAGGACAACCTGCACAGGAATAGGATGGCAGAGCCCGGCAGGGGGGACAGGAAATGACTGGCGTGGCCCGGCAGCTGCCGGGGCTGGATCTGGTATGAGCGCGCTAACTTTAATAACAATACACAAGCATATATACTAAAACAGTTGCAATTGCAATTCATACAATAGGCGGAGCAGTGGGTGTGGTCAATAGCAGTCGCGAAAGATAAGGGTGAAAGTGGGTGTAACAGGAGGCGTGTACATAGACATGTGATGTAAACGTAACAGAATATGTCATAAAGGAGGCGGAAACATGGAGGGGGCTACCTGAGGAGCCGGGACCTCTAACCTAATGGTGCGCGCAAACTGACAATGACGTATCACTAGGAGAAGCTGGGGGCTATGAACTCTGTGCTAGGAGCAGAGACTGAAGTCTGGAGAGTCAGGGCAACATGTACCTACCACTATCTAGTATCTGATGTTTAGAGGACATGTTGATAGAAACTAAAAGTTATCAGGGTAAAGGCTAACAGACTCTAAGACTGGTGCATGCATTATTCTACATGTAGTGCGTGATGAAGAATATTAAATGACCATAAATACAGTATTTCTCTTGCATGGAGACGTAAAGGCTAGACTATGACGGAAACTATTGATGCGATTCAGTAGCTTAGGAATGCAGAGAAGGAGGGCTGGACTGATAACTAGAATCATAACATACTCTTGGCAGACTCGTAGGCAGAGCCAGGCTGAACCGGGCACTGCGAGGCATGAAAGTAAGTGAAGGGTCAGGAATACAGGTGGGGGCTGTATCGCTCCTCAGCGAGGATTCAGGAGACAGGAGCTGAATCTGGTGTCCAGGCCCTTTTGAGGCCTAGAAACGGGGACTTTACAATGAAATAACGTGCACACTGGGAAACGTGGCAACGTAGCTTTACATAGGCCTGATATTCGTAGCTTTCACGAGAACTGGAAACTGGCATACTAGAGATGGACACAACTGTAATTGCGTCTTTAATCGATCATGGGGAATACATATGCATATCAATCATGCACATACAACATAAGATGGGGGAACACGTAGGGACACAGAACATGGCGAAATTTACTTTTCCACATTCCCTCCTTGTCACTACGTTTCCATCAGGAAACATCAATATTCATGATACCATCTATTATTTCATACAGTATCATTTGCTTGTCTCGAATTTTCTTGGAACGGGATTTAGGACGGGACTTGGGGCTAGGAATACAAGAGTGTGGTGACCTGTACTGCTATTGCTGTCATCCCTTCTCCCAGTGATGTCACCCTTTAGATTGTCCTGTAACGAGGATTCCTCCCCAATGTTCCTTGCCTGGCAGTTGCTACTGCTGTGTCTTCCCTTCAAGCTGGACGGCTCTCTTCTCCTGAATAAATCCTAAACCATTACCTTCTGCCTCCGCCTCATCTTTACATTGGCGACAGAGGATGGTCAGCAGTTCTTCAGCTGCTGTTAAAACCTTCAGAACAACATCATCATCGAAGCGTTTTGAAATTCAGGACTTTTCATATTCTTCCCATGATCTCCATCGTCATGTGAGTACATCTACGACTTTCTTTCTTCGCTGCATTCACTGAGAGCCGTCGCAGCTACAGAACTTTTCACCCAATACTACCATTTGAATTCAACTACACGCCTTTTTCCAGCACGTCGCGACACGTCACCCAAATTTGTGCAAATTGCCTTATTCTCTGTGCCAGCCCACTCCGCTTTCATCCACTGACTCTCGCTAAGACTTTTGCCACATTTATAAACTTTCCTACCTTTTTCCTCGCGCTCACAACACTGCGCGCATTCTCCTCTGTTGTTCCTTTCCCCTCGGGCTGCGCCTCAGAGTGATGACGTCGTAGAACATTGCCCTCCGTCAAGCAATTCAGCGTCTCAACACACCAAGCGTACTCACGCACTACGTACGCCTGTCACCATAGCAACTCAGACGCCTTTCCTGCTTCCAGTCACGACTTGGCTTCAATACGTCACAAGGGCTTCGTCTCGCTGCACTCAGCTGCTCTGTCATCGAACTCTGTAACGTCACAAAGGTCTCCTTCACGCTGATGCGCACAGCTCTAGCGCATGACGGATTAAATTACTTCAACTTCAACTTCGCGCTGATGCGCACAGCTTTCACGTTTCACATCAATCTTTCCACGCTTTTGTTTTACATGAGGATGTCTACATTATCATCATTCACACGCTGATGTGCACAGCATTTGCACACTGATGTACACAGTTCTTACAAGTGTACTACTCACACGCTGATTTGCACAGCATTTGCACACTGATGTGCACAGTTCTTACAAGCTATTGTGCATTCTATTTGTACTGCTATTGTTAATCATTTTACTAGCTCATTTCTTTTAATTTTAATACTTCATTCCTAGAGGAAAATTGAAAATACCACAATGCAAAGTGTTTCTCCTCCAGCTCCATTTCTTCAGACCCCTGGTGATCCTCCTCTTGAATGGAAACTATGGTTGAGATCCTTTATGGCCTACTTGGGTGCTATAGATGGTCTTAGATATCGCGCTGAAAAAAAAAAAAGTCTAATGTACTACCATCTCGGTGTCGAAGGCCAGAACGTCTTTGATCATCTCCCACCTTATGTTCCTCCTTCTGGCGAAACTCCTGATGAATTTGATATAGCTATAGCCAAATTAGACAAGTACTTTGTTAAAACCAAAAATATGGTTGTTCATCGTTACAAATTTTTCACCAGGGCTCAAAAACCTGAAGAAAGCATTGATACTTTTGTTACTGCATTGAAAATTCTTGCTTCCAAATGCGAATTTGACAATTTCACCTCTCAACTTATTAGAGACCAACTTGTTGCTCGTTGTTCTTGTAAACAAATCCAGGGAAAGTTGTTATCATGCAAGGATCCTTCTCTTGATAAAGCCATTGACATAGCTAAGAGTATTGAGACTTCCTTGGAAGATTCCAAACAACTAGAAGTTTCCCTTTCCAATACTTCTATTTCTGGTGCTGTTTCCAATACTTCTATTTCTGGTGCTGTTTCCACTAAAATGCCCCCTCCCATCAAAACTCCTAATTTTGTTCCTCGTGATTCACGTGGTTATTTTAGGAGAATGGGAAACACTAGCACCAGGAGACCCTTTATGCCTAACAGACAATCCAACCGGAACACTTTTTGTTTTAGATGTGATTCTTCTTACCACTTTTCTAATTTCAAAAATTGTCCTGCTGCCAACCAACAATGCAGTCAATGTGGCAAAAATGGTCATTTTTCAAAGGTCTGTATGAGAGGTAAAAGAAATGATGTACGTTGTGTTATAAATGAGAATGACTATTCCCCTGATTTAAATTCTTTTGAGCATTCAACTGATTATTCTGAATATGATGTTACCAGTCAAGAATATGTGGTTGTTGTGAAGGACAACAATACTGCTTGTCGTACTTTTCTTGTTCCTGATCCCGAGGTTGATGCCACTATTGACAAATGTCATATTCAACTACTTGTAGACACCGGTGCTCGCATCACAATTGTTTCCTACGATAAGTATTCTCACTTTTGGCATGACAAATATTTATTTCCTCCTGACGTTCTTTCTGTAGCCTTTGAGGGAAGTAGAATTAATCTTTTAGGTTATTTCTGGGCTGAAATTTCTATTTTTAATAAAGTTATCAAAGGAAAAGTTTATGTTGCTAAACGGGGCATCAATGTACTGGGTCTCATCCATCAAGCAGAATTCGGTGTCACCATTAAGCCTGGTCTGCCCAATCCAGTATTTATTGAAGAGTGCAACATTCCTCATTCTATGTCTTCATCTCCTGTCCCTGTATGCAACATTTTGAATGATAAATTGTGGGAACTCAAATTTAAAAAAGTTTTTGAAGATCGCCTTGGTAAAATCACCAATTTTCAACATTTCATCAAAGTCAAAGATGGCATTACTCCTGTCAAACACAAACTTAGAAATGTCCCACTCAGTATCAGAGAGGACTTGTCCAAACATCTGAAATCCTTGTGCGAACAAGGAATTATTGAGAAAGTTGAATCGACATTATGGCTTTCTCCCATCGTTCTTGCTAGGAAGAGGTCTGGTGACCTTAGGATGTGTGTGGATTTACGCAGTCTCAATCAAGCTATCTGGGTTGATGGTTTTCCCCTCCCTCGAATTGAGGATTTAATAGCAAAAGTAGGTTCTTCTACTTGGTTCTCAAAATTTGACTTAAAAGCGGCCTACCACCAGATTGAGTTACATCCCCTATCACGTCACCTCACTGCCTTCGTCACACCTGATGGCGTATTCCAATTTCGTCGTCTTCCCTTCGGCTTGGCTTCTGCTGCTGCTGTTTTTCAGCGCATTATGTCAGAGATGTTTGAGGAACTCTCCAATGTAGTCGTCTTTCAAGATGATATTCTTATTTTTACTCAATCTGAGGACGAACATGACAAAGTCATTGACCAAGTCTTTCACATTTTGGAACATAGAGGTGTGACCTTACAAAAGAGCAAATGTGTTTTCAAAACTAGAGAAGTGGAATATCTGGGTCATATTATTTCTGAAAATGGCATCAGACCAAGATCTGGTCTTATCAAAAGCATCATTGAAGCTCCCGCTCCTTCCAACAAGGAACAGCTTTTGTCTTTCCTGGGTCTTTGTGAATTTTATTCAAAATTCATGAGAGACTATGCCAAGACCACAGAGTGTTTTAGACTTTTACTAAAAAAAGGTGCTACTTTCAGCTGGTCTGATGAGTGTGAAAAAGGTTTTCAACTTATCAAAAAGCACATTACCAATGCTCCTGCTCTTCAACCCTTCAATGGTAACAGAGAAACTATTGTTACTGTTGATGCCTGCGAATATGGCTTAGGGGCAGTTCTTTCTCAAATGGCCCACGGTAAAGAATTTACCGTCGGATTTGCCTCCAGGACTCTCCGTCCTGTCGAAAGGAAATACTCTGTTATTGAGAAGGAACTGCTTGCATGTACTTGGAGTGTTGAGAAATTCAAGTCTTACCTATGGGGTAGATCGTTTATTCTTCAAACCGATCATCGTCCCCTTGTTGATATCTTGTCAGGCAGAAACATTAATCGCACCACTGCACGATTGGCTAGACTTTCCACCAAACTATTGGAATTCAATTTCAAGGCTGTCTACATCCCTGGCGGAAAAAACAGACGAGCGGACTGCTTGTCAAGGCTACCTCTACAAGTGCCTGATGAGAATGAAGAAACTGAAATTGAGGAATGTTTTGTGGCCAATATCTCCCAAACGTCTGTTTCTTTTGCTGAACGTGACTGGATCAAGGCTGTCGAGAATGATGCCATTCTCAAAGATGTCATCTCCTTCATACAAAAAGGTTGGCCTAAAGAGAGAACTCTTTCTCCTGAGCTTCAAATTTATTGGAAAATTAACCCTGAACTTTCTTTAGAGAATGGTAAAATTGTTAGGGGTGATAAGTTTATTCCACCTTCTGTTTACAGAGAGAAAATTATTACTGATGCACATTCCGGTCATCTTGGTGCCACCATCACCAAGAGAAATGTCAGATCGAATTTTTGGTGGCCAAAAATGGACAACCAGATCATTGAAGCCATCAAACTCTGTTCACGCTGCAACACCAGTGACAAGGTTCTCATTTTAGAAGGTGTTTCTAATTCTGTTGTTCCCCCTCCCGCCAGGGCCTGGCAAAAAATTGGTCTGGACTTTTTAGGTCCGTTCCATGTCCTTCCCAATACTTCCAAATACTTCTTGGTCCTTGTTGATCATCTTTCCAGGTGGGTCGAAGTTGAACCTATAAATGTTCCTAATTCCAAGAGTGTAATTGATTGTTTAAGCAGAATTTTTCTCAGGGAAGGGTGTCCTGAAGAAATCCTAACCGACAACGGGGTTCAATTCATTTCCAAAGAAATGAATGTCTTTCTTAACAATTACTGTATTAAACACACCAGGACTCCGTTGTACCATCCCCAAAGCAATGGCAAAACCGAGAGATTTAACAGAGTTATCGTCAAATGTGTGCAAGCTGCATTCAGGTCAAATAATTGTATCTTTCAAGCTGTAAAAGATCTTATATGGTCTTATCGCATTTCTCCCCATGTTGCCACAGGTTTTTCTCCTTTCGAGCTAATGAGAGGACGAAAAGCTTGCTCCCAAGCTGTCCCATTTTGGATGGTCAAGAGTCTCCACCGAGGCTGTGATTTGGAAGCGGTGTGGGAGTGTGCCAACAAAAAATCTTCTAGTTCTCTATCCTGTCCTGTTGAACCTAAAAGAGAGTCTTTCCATAACATTCATCCTGGTGACTGGGTTAGAATCAAGAATCCAGTTGTAGTTAAGAAAGGTTTTTATAAATTTCTTGAATCCCAACAGGTTGTTGATGTTCGCAAGAATGCTGTAAAACTATCTAATGGCAATTGGTGGAGCACTTCTCGGGTTGCCAAAGATCCCTCCCGTGCAACTGCTCCTTCTTTGAATATTGATGTTGGCAATGGCCTAAAAGTTGATTCTAATGTTAATACTGACAATTGTTTAAGAAGAAGTTCGAGAGCTATTGTAAGACCCAACAAATACCGTGATTTCATCTGATTTACCTTTACTGTGTTCCTTGAATTGTTTTTTTTAAAAAAGGGGGGAGGTGTGTGGTGACCTGTACTGCTATTGCTGTCATCCCTTCTCCCAGTGATGTCACCCTTTAGATTGTCCTGTAACGAGGATTCCTCCCCAATGTTCCTTGCCTGGCAGTTGCTACTGCTGTGTCTTCCCTTCAAGCTGGACGGCTCTCTTCTCCTGAATAAATCCTAAACCATTACCTTCTGCCTCCGCCTCATCTTTACAAAGAGGTAGCACAAATGCCACAAATCGCAGGGCCACATTGTATACAGAGGCAGCAACTGAATGTGATCGCTACTGCAATACCTAGAAAGGACAATACTTTCCATCCCCAGGCGGAAATCATATTCCAGAACCAACCGGACCATGTCCAGGTGTCTGGATCTTGGTGTAACATATGGGCAATTTTATGGAGTCTGGTTATAGCTGAATAAACAGATGGCGCGTTATTAGGAATGAAAATGCAGCAACTAGATCCGATGACTCTACATGCCCCGCCCCTATCGGCCAGTATGACGTCAAGGACGAGACGATTCGGGAGCACGACAATTCTCATAAAGGATTGCTCTTCGGTTAAGTTACCTAGAGCAGAAGTAGTCTCAATCACTACTGCTTCAAGGGTTCTGGTTAATCTACGTATCAGTTTACTATTCACGACAGTACCTAAATAGGGAAAGACACCTTTATTGATATCTATGTATTGTTCTAGAGCAGTTTCAGTATAATCGACAATCGGGAGGTTTCTCTTGTGTCTAGTATGTACTAGGTGGGAATTCCTATGATAGTCAGGTGGGGCTAGAAAAACTGGTGGCAGTAGGAAGGCAATGTAACAGGTACCCTCCCAATCGAGGGGCAGACGAACATATGCGGTCTGACCACAAACAAAATAAGAATGACGTGAAGCTTTAAAAATAGATTTCCTACTGTCACTATACTTGACAATAGTAGTACAATCACTATGTCCTACATGTACGGAACCATTCTTTCAGACACATAATTCGCCTTTGACTGGTAGTACTGAAATAGCAGGTAAGTCTGGAGTAGTATCAGACTGAACATTCAGGACCATGAAATTCGAAGAATAATTACCTAAGTTATAAACTTCATTTTCTAGATCTAACCCTGTTCTGTGGGGGAGACCTTGCTTGTCTGGAAAACATGTACTGTTAAGAAAAGACATATCTGTTGAGGATGACGTTAACGTGGACCATGCTCCACATGAACCATTATGTGAAAATGGATAAGGAAAGAGTGGCAGAACTCCCTTCGGTGTCTGGAAAGGGGGGAGTCGACCACACACCCAACAATTTGTGGCATTGCTGGTCTGGTGTGAATAATGTAACATACGGATAAAGGAATTATTACGCATAGCAAGACGATATGAGAGTTCATGAGGAGGCAGATCACTAAACGTGTGTTCTACTGTAACATTAGAAGACTTATTTACATGAGAAACTGGAAAATACAAATAAAAAGCATAACTGGTGCAGGTAGTCATAAGGCTGAAAAACAATATGAAACTTAGAAAAACGATACATCGGATTGAGTTTTGACTAACTCTCTCACTATGGGGGTCTATTTTATACATGTCAGAAACCGGTCTAACCATTTCACCTAGGGGAGGACTTAGACAATCAAACTGGCTGACTTATTTTACTAGACCTTAGTTTTTGCTTATACTCCTGTTGCGGAGTTTTCTCTAACAGGGAGGGTTCAATATCATTGTCTTTTGCGGGACAGTCCTTAAGAATAGTACTTTGGCAGTCCTTTAAATTCTCACAAATGTTCTTTAAAACAGGCTTCAATCCATAAAATTTCTTCACATGTGACAGGTGGACCCAGCCCTTCCTGCCTTCCAGCTTGACGGCAGTACGGGTGGCCAGGAGGACCTGTTTGGGTTCTTTCCAGCGAGGCTCCAGCGGACTTGAACGATCAAAGTTCCTGACAAGAACCAAACATCCAGGAACGATGTCATGCGGTGCCACCTCGGTATTGTCTGGAAATGCGGCGGCAACCTGTGAACGACAAGAGTGTAGGGCAGACATCAAGGAAGCTAGGTAATCTGTCAGCATATTACTTGAAACATCGGTAATACTTCGGGGTCTAGGTGTACCCCACATGTTAGGGGGGCGGCCGAATACGACCTCGTACGGGGACAGACCTGATCTGGAATGTGCGACCATGCGCATATAAAACAAAGCGACTGGCAGAGCTACTATCCAGTCTACACCTTTCTCTTTACATACTTTGGCGATGCGGATTTTCAGGGTCTGGTTATGTCTCTCTACGAGACCGGCTGCTTCTGGATGGCGTACACAATGGAACTTCCACTGGTACCCTAACAACAGGGAAACATGTTTCATCAACTCAGATGAGAATGGCTGGCCGTTATCAGAATATACGACTCTAGGGAGTCCATAACGGGGGAAGAATTCACGAACCAACTGCTTGGCAGTGGTCGTGGCTGTGTAATCTGGAACTGGATATGCTTCTGTCCACCTGGACAAAGCGCATACAACTACAAGGACATACTTGAAACCTCGACATCGCTCCATCTGAATATAATCCATTTGGAGGACTTCAAAAGGGTGGTCAGGGGGCTGGAATCCACCTTGTTCCACCGGGACACTTTTACCTGGATTAAACTGGCAACATATCATACAGGTACGGACTTTCTGCTTGGCTGCAGCTCGTAAATGCTTGTTGAACCAAATGTTCTGGATACTGTCTAACATAGCTTTTTCTCTTAAATGTGCTGGACTATGTGCGGTATTGATAATGACTTGAACCATAGAGTCGGGGAGAAACCATGTGGCTTTTCCCTTCGTTACCCATCCCTGATCTTTCTGGACCCCTCCTTGTTCGGACCATTTCTTGATTTCATCGGGAGTAGCATGTAACTGGATATCTATGACATCTTGAGTAGGGTCCTTAACTGTCATGCATGTAGTCGGATCTGGAGTATGTGTCTGTGTCGGATTAACTGGAATGTCTGGAGTCTGTGCTGTAAGCTTGGCTGTGCGATCTGCCAGATCATTACCTTGGGAAATGATGTCAGTAACTTTCGTATGTGCTTTGCACTTCATGATAGCAATAGATGTCGGTAAATGTATGGCATCTAACAGAGCTTGAATAAGGAGACCATGCTGAATCTTGGTTCCATGAGAAGTCATGAAACCTCTCTCCTGCCAGAGCACTCCGAAGTCGTGTACAACTCCAAATGCGTAACGTGAATCTGTGTAAACATTAACTTTCAGGTTCTTGGCGTGTATGCAGGCTTGTGTCAGAGCAACTAGCTCTGCTGCTTGAGCAGACAGGGTGTCAATACGGTGTGTTTCTATAACGTCAGTGTCAGTAGTCACTGCATACGCGGCTACTAGTTCTCCTGTACTTGTTCTCATACATGAACCATCCACATAAAGTGTCAGGTCGGGATCTGGTAATGGAATATCTGTCAGATCTTGTCTTGGCTTAGTCATAGTGTTAACTACTTCCACACAGTCGTGTGTGGCAGGATTCGAAGTAACTGACGGTAACAGTGTAGCAGGATTTAGAACGTTGCAGCGTCTGATTTCTATGTGTGGCTGGAACAGTGTCAATTCATAACCTGTTAAACGTGCAATTGTCAAGTGCTGAGTCTGTGTTCGGTTTAAAAGAACTTCCACGGAGTGTGGAACTTGTACTGTCAGGGAGTGTCCTAATACTATGGAATCACTTTGTCTGATAGCTAGTGCTGTGGCTGCAACTGACTTGAGGCACGCAGGCAAAGCCTGGGCTACAGGATCTAATGTGCTCGAAAAATAAGCACAAGGCTTGTATTGTCCTGCTTGATCTTGTGTGAGAACAGATAATGCTGTACCTTCGCGTTCTGTGACGAAAAGTGTAAAAGGCTTACTGTAGTTCGGTGTAGCTAGAACTGGAGCTTGGCATAAGGCTTTCTTTAACTCATTGAAACTAAGTGTATGTTCAGATGTCCAAGGGAGGACAGTCGATACGGCTGCCTCCTGTGTCGTTAACTGTATCAGTGGTTTAGCTAGAAATGCATACCTAGGAATCCATTGTCTACAGTAAGAAGTAAGGCCGATAAAAGCACGTACCTCCTTCTGTGTCTTGGGCTGAGGAAGACTCGCTATTAACTGGATACGGTCTGGTGTCAACTGCCTACCCCACTTGGACAGTAAGTGGCCTAAGTAGATCACTTGCTGGACACAGAATTGAAGCTTCGAAGGGGACACCTTGTGCCCCATCTCGGCAAGGAAATACAAGACTGTAAGTGATGCTCGCTCGCAAGCACGTTCAGAACGGGCTGTGATCAGTAGATCATCGACATACTGGAGCAGGGCAGTGTCAGTTGGCATGGGAATGTTGTCTAGTTGTATTTTAAGTGCTTGACTGTAAATACTAGGACTTTCTGTGAAACCTTGAGGAGCTCGTGTGAACATATAGCTCCTTCCATTTAAACAAAATCCGAAAAGAAACTGGCTGTCTGGATGAATGGGGACACTGAAAAATGCGTTCTTGAGGTCTATGACTGTGAAGAATGTTGCTTCGGAATCAATGGCTGTCAATAGGGAAGAGATATCTGGAACAACTGGGTACTGGGGAATAATACATTTATTGAGTTCTCGAAGATCAATCACTAATCGATATACTGGGGGTGCATTTGGATCAGTATGTTTCATGACTGGAATGATCGGAGAATTACATACATTGGAGTCAGTTTCTACAACTACTCCTTGAGCGATGAGCTCGTCAATAATTTTGGATAAGGCTGCTACAGCCTCAGGTGGTAATCTGTACTGTCTGATTCGTGGTAACACTACACCTGGCTTGAGAGTCACACGATGGGGTGTGATTTGCATGAAGCCAACATCAGTTGGACCTTGTGCCCATAGATGCTGCGGAACATTAGACAATCTTGGATCAAAATCTCGTAATACATAGTGACCCTTGAAGTCACGTAGGAACAATCGTATTCCCTCTGGGGAGCAGCAAATAACTGCACCTAATTCTTTCAGTGTTTTAATACCTAACAGATTTTCTGGACATGACTTCGTAAGTAACAGATCAGTAGTGCGGGACAATGGACCTACTTCTAGAGTAACTGGCTTAGATATCTCATTTACAATAGGCTTTCCTGAAAATCCAAGGGAAACATTTCTAGAGCCTGAGAGCGGAGCCCCTGGAACTTCGGCGTGACTGATGGTGGTCCTACTTGCCCCTGTATCAATCAGAAACTTTCTGTCTTTCCCTAGTACTTGACTATGAACATAGGGACCTTCTTGATCTACAGGAATCTCGATGAGAGGCAAGCCTACCTCCCTCTCTAGGCTGTTTCATGAATATGGCTGATACTCTGGATACTCGGACTGTGCATACTGGTACATCTGCTGTGTAACATGCTGTGTTGCAGCAATAGGCTGCGGTGCTGGAACTGTCTGTTGTGCATTTTGTGGCTGAGGAATCTGTGAAACTTGTTCTTGTCTAGGCGGACGTGGTCTTTCTTTAGTTTTACCAGTAGCTATATTATGTTTCAGAACTGCACACTCGTTTATGAAATGACCTGGCTGTTTACAATAATTGCATGTCCCTTTAACGGGAGCTGCAGGATGACTGGCTTGATTCGTACCCCTCTTCTGACTGTCTTGAGGAATGGATTGTGCAACTAGTACTTTCATTTTCGTGTCTTTCATACGTTTCCTTTCATGATCTTGCTCTTCTCTGATTCTATTCTGGTGGTACTGGAGCATCTGTAACATCTGGGACGGGGTACTAGCTTGCCACGTACTTTCGACTTTCAAAACTCGATTCTTAACTTGTGGACTTGAATTCTCGACTAATTTAGTAACAAAAAGATGAGGGTACGACTCGCTACTCGTCTTCAAGCCACTGTTTATAATAAAACATTTTTCAAATCTAGAATAAAAATCACTAGTGTCTTCATCTTGTTTCTGTTTAAAGGCTGAGATTGCATCCCAGTCTTCCTTTTTAGTGGCTAACAATCTGGGCAAAACTTGTATTAACAATTCTGGTAATTCTTTACATTTCTCTCCAAGACCGGTACCTGGTACTCGTATCTTATCTTCAGCTTCTAGAACTGCCCAATCGATCTTTTTCTCTCCCACCTCCCATTCTTTTTCCTTGAGTTTTTCATATATGCCTGCGGGCAACAGGACTTTTAGCATTTTAATAATATCTGGATACGTGTATTCTCCCATACGGAGCATGTCTTTTAATTCTCGGTGGAACCCTGCTGGATCTTTGTCGTGACAGGGAATTAATTTCTTCATTTCTAAGAGTTCCATCTTTGTAATCGGAGTGTAAACAAATACTCTTTGCATTTCACCATCTGTTGTCCTGACTGGGTGTACTTCTCGTAACGGGTTCTGTCTGTCTATGTAAAACGGTTTACTTTCTGGAGGTGAGACATGAACAAAATGCGGGTTCAGAAACGTTCTATATTTGTGACGTTGTTCTAGAATGACACTAATTAAATCGGTACCTAAACCTTTCCATCTATACTGGAGTAACTCGTTCAGGACATCATGTAACGGACCTGGATCAGAATGTTGACCCTCATACAGAGTAATGAGGTGCTGGATCATATACATACCCACCAGTCGTTGCTCGGCTGGGGGCAATTTCAGAAACATTTGTGCCACTATTTCGTCTGGAAAAGTGGTAGAATCAGTAATCCATCGGACTGCTGATCTGGCTAGTTCTTGTTCATGCATAGTACTTAATTCACTATAACCGATTCGTGATTTCAGAATGTGATCGATAGCTTGAAATACTTGTTCTAGAGAACCTTGTTCTGGTGCTGGATGATGAAAAAACTGACTTGGGTTCTAGGCGTATATGGCGGTCTGGAGATCTAGATTTTCCTACATACGCTATTCTGGCGGGATTCTCGTCCTCTACCTCTTCTGTAGAAGAGTCATTCTCTTTCTCGCTTACTTGTGCTGCTTTACGTTGTTCGTGTAACTTTATTATTTCCTTACGAATTCTCTTGTACATACTCTCTATACTACTGATAGTTCTGTGCTTACCCTCGGCTATATTATCACTCCACCTTGTCAGGATTCTCATTTCGGCCGGATCTTTGGTCGGATAATCTTGTTCCCTTATTAAACAATTAATCAGAAACTTTAATATCATGAGCTGGATCTCAGCTTTCCTTTGAGACATGGCTTCGCCAATACTTTCTGGATCATCCCCTGTACCGATGAAACGATATATTCTGTCTAGATCTTCTTTCATATCTGGTAGGGTGTCCAAATACCCGGTCACCCGTCTTACACGGATGGAATATATAACTGTACTATCATCACCTGCAACTGGATCATAGCGGCATTCAGTAAGAGCTCGTCGGATTTCTACAACGGACTTATATTTGGGCGTACGCTGTAACGCACATTCATGTAACTCGACTAACGTTAAACGTTGGTGTGGTGGCGGGGTACCAGGAGGACCTCCTCCTGCGGCCCCTAAACTGGAATCGTCGACTGATACTCTTCGTGCTGGCGCGGCGGGAAATTGTAATGTGGGCTGGACCGGGGGTACCGTAACAGGTACTCCGGTGACTGGAGGAGCAGGATTTACATTATTTACAGGAGTTGGCGGAACAGGATTTGCATATTCCGGGACTGTGTCGTCCAAATAGGACGAGATGAAAATATCAGCTGCGGTCGGTTTGTGACGTAGCTTGGTCGGAACTAAGGGTGGCGGAAAATTACTGGATGCCTCCGGGGTCGCTTTTGGCAAGCCCTCGGCAAGAAGAGGATACATACCCTTAATGAGGGCATTCCTCTGTCTGTCTGACTGTTCGGTTTTGACTCGTTCACCTATCTCGATTAATTCCCTTTCTTGGGCTCGTTCTATAGATTCTCTACTTAATTCTGACTTTCTGATTTCTTTTTCGGTTCTTTTATGAGATTCTTTGCGCCATAACTCGATGGCATCTTTCTGTGACTGTCTGGCTTTCTTTTTCCATAACGCTTCTTCTACTCGCATGATGCACCCGGCATCCCATGTACCCGATACGGGCCATCTATACTTTTCTTCTAACTGTTTGGTATACTCTACCCATAAATCTAGATATAATATGGCACTTATGCCATGCTTCTGATACATGAAATGACCTGGACTGTCCCTAGGCGGGACAGGAACTGCTTCTTCTAACAGACCTTTTCTAGTTCTTAACTGACGTAGTTTAGAAAACCACGGCATGACTGGACTGTAATCTAGACACAATACAATACACAATGAACACGATAATTACACCACTCTCATACCACGACATTAAAATACATGAAGAACATTTAAAATAATAGTTCGAACAGAATACTACCTGGAATACTGAAAACAGAATACATGGATTTTCTCGAGAACAGAACTGACTAGAACAGAAACTAGATGCACTGCTGAAACAGTACGAAACTTACCGGTCTCATAAAGAGACACGTCAGGACCCGCATCCACCGAAGTGGGCACTTCGTTTTGGGATCTGTGTACCACCAAACCCCTCGGACCAGAGACAATTAGATTGACCCTGTCTAGATACTACCCCAGCAACGGTACTCACCGGGCAGCAAGAACGGAAAGCCTCGGACTGGACTGGACTGCTTCGACGCCGGACGGACGAACTTCGGACTTCAGTTACGGGTGGGCCTCCGGATACCTCGGACCTTGGACTCTCGGCTTGGGCTCTGGTCGGGACTCGCCGCGTTCCTCCACCGCCTCATCTGGATGCTGGACCGCCACCTCCGTCTCCTCCGTGGGCCTGAGGGATACTTGAAGCAGAAATATCTGCACGTGCACGGTATGGTTCCGTCACGGCTGCAGAGGGTCAGGGGGCCGGCGTGGCTTCACCGGCGCGTGGGGAAAGGGCAAGTCCCTATTCGGGCGCCATTATGTGGTATATAAATAAATAATACCGGATCTAGGTTTTACTGGACATAGCAATAACAGATAGCTCAATAAATAAGAGTCAAGATTCGAGGTAGTAGGAGTTTGCAGGTTTAATACAGCATAAAGGACAGGAACAGGACAACCTGCACAGGAATAGGATGGCAGAGCCCGGCAGGGGGGACAGGAAATGACTGGCGTGGCCCGGCAGCTGCCGGGGCTGGATCTGGGATGAGCGCGCTAACTCTAATAACAATACACAAGCATATATACTAAAACAGTTGCAATTGCAATACATACAATAGGCGGAGCAGTGGGTGTGGTCAATAGCAGTCGCGAAAGATAAGGGTGAAAGTGGGTGTAACAGGAGGCGTGTACATAGACATGTGATGTAAACGTAACAGAATATGTCATAAAGGAGGCGGAAACATGGAGGGGGCTACCTGAGGAGCCGGGACCTCTAACCTAATGGTGCGCGCAAACTGACAATGACGTATCACTAGGAGAAGCTGGGGGCTATGAACTCTGTGCTAGGAGCAGAGACTGAAGTCTGGAGAGTCAGGGCAACATGTACCTACCACTATCTAGTATCTGATGTTTAGAGGACATGTTGATAGAAACTAAAAGTTATCAGGGTAAAGGCTAACAGACTCTAAGACTGGTGCATGCATTATTCTACATGTAGTGCGTGATGAAGAATATTAAATGACCATAAATACAGTATTTCTCTTGCATGGAGACGTAAAGGCTAGACTATGACGGAAACTATTGATGCGATTCAGTAGCTTAGGAATGCAGAGAAGGAGGGCTGGACTGATAACTAGAATCATAACATACTCTTGGCAGACTCGTAGGCAGAGCCAGGCTGAACCGGGCACTGCGAGGCATGAAAGTAAGTGAAGGGTCAGGAATACAGGTGGGAGCTGTATCGCTCCTCAGCGAGGATTCAGGAGACAGGAGCTGAATCTGGTGTCCAGGCCCTTTTGAGGCCTAGAAACGGGGACTTTACAATGAAATAACGTGCACACTGGGAAACGTGGCAACGTAGCTTTACATAGGCCTGATATTCGTAGCTTTCACGAGAACTGGAAACTGGCATACTAGAGATGGACACAACTGTAATTGCGTCTTTAATCGATCATGGGGAATACATATGCATATCAATCATGCACATACAACATAAGATGGGGGAACACGTAGGGACACAGAACATGGCGAAATTTACTTTTCCACAGTCCAGCCATAGGAGAGGGAGGCTGGGGGCTGTTAGACCACAGTGCCCTTTACATGGTACTAGCAACACTCACCCTTGCACAAACATCAGCCATCAGAGCCCAGTTAATGACCAGAATAAACAAACAACCTATACGTTGTTTTTAAACGTCTTGTACTGTAATGCATGACTTCTCTCTTTTAATTGTGAAAAATACTGGCCGGTACGGGGATCGAACCCACGACCTTGGCGTTATTAGCACCACGCTCTAACCAACTGAATTAACCAGCCAAGTCATTCATACAGAAAAGGTATTATTACACAAGGAAATGTTTTTGCATTCCTCAAAAACGATTTCTGCACAATTACACGGGCTACAACATGCAAGAGTACATTAAAAGTAAGCATTGCATGTATTAAAACACTCTGTCCCTTCTGCCCCACAGCTGTGGCATCATAATGAAATGACTTCTCATGATTAAAGCTGGCAATTTCACAAATCAAAGAAAACAAAGTGTTTGGGACAGGTGTTATTGAAAAAATAATAATACTCTGTATATTGCAAATAAAAAATATCTCCCAACTGCCATGACATTGCCACCCACAATGCCGTGACTTGGATTCGAACCGAGGTTGCTGCGGCCACAACGCAGAGTACTAACCACTATACGATCACGGCGAGCTACTTGGGCTACTCAGTCCCATGACGTATGTGACTTTTATAGTGCAAATCAGGTGACACTGTCAGTCATCAGAGTCTTATATGTTGTGTATGTGTTTTGAGGCAGATGCTGCACATTTCGCCTCTTTGACTGGGATGTTCACAAACCAACACAGACTGCCCTCCAGTCCTACTCTGCTAGGACCGCTCCCTCCTTTTTACACCTCAAGCGTTATGTTATTCAAACATTGGAAGAGTAGTATCAAACCTCTTGGTAAGCCATGAAGAACTGGACATGACGTTTCGTATGTGGTGTGATGCACATGACAATACTCCGTAGGAGTCTCCCAGGACAGACACAATATTTCAGAATAGGCCTCCAGAACCTCACGTGAAGTCTCCCTAAGAGAACACAATATCACTGATGTGGCCTCCAAAACTTGGCACAGTACTATGGATACAGCATTTTTAGCTCCACGCAGCACACAGTGTCATTTTCCAAGCTCTCACAATCCATCAGACTCTGCTGCCCTTGCGTTGCCTGTTCTTGAGGCACTGAAGCTTGAACCTCTTCTGCCTCTTCAGTAACAGTGTCAGTAATGCAATGGTACTCAGGTGCTGCGTGTGCTGCACCTGTTGTTTGAAGCTTGCATTACTGCTGCCTAGGTTGTACTTTGAAGCGAGCGAAGCTTAAAAACATCTTTTCACGTCACAAAACCAAACTGATTGGCTTTGAAAATTAAAGATACTGGTGACTGGTGGTACATTACAATGGCAGGTAAAAACCCGAAACATCTTTAGGTTTTAAGGAGGAGCATTGTATACATGAGGATAATTATGATAGGAGAAATTGTGTTTGCAGACAATGAGTCTTTAATCAAACAAAAAGTCTTGTATGAGGTTGTGTAAAAATAAGGCACTGCTGAGATTCGAACTCAGGATCTCCTGTTTACTAGACAGGCGCTGTAACAAACTAAGCCACAGCGCCTATTTCCACTCACATAGAACCATTGTACCTTCTGTGTCGGTATCACTGTGAGGCACTCCATACTTTTCTGTCTCTAAATTTTTATCCAGCTACTACCGACAAGAAAATGGAGAAAGAAAAACCTGAACAAGGTATGGAAAAATTACAAAGAGGGTCACGACAAACGTATATCATTAGGTGTACATATCTGTATTCATTTTGCAATATTTACACGGGAGGACGAGTGTGCTATACATACGTTAAACTAAACGAGAGTGTAACGATGTTAGAGATCACTAATACATAGCAGACAATTTAATGATGCCTACATAACCCATGTGCTCTTTCCTTCACCTCTCGTCACCTCTGGACACCCCAACGAGAAGCTGAGAAATCGTCACTTTTGGAGAGAAAGTGTCACCTTTAGTTGATGCGTCCCAGCTTTAAACAGGGCTTCAAAAAGTGCACTTTGAGAGACCTAAGGAGCGGGCTGGTCGTCCAGCCATAGGAGAGGGAGGCTGGGGGCTGTTTGACCAGAGTGCCCTTTACATGGTACTAGCAACACTCACCTTTGAACAAACATCAGCCATCAGAGCCCAGTTAATGACCAGAATAAACAAACAACCTATACGTTGTTTTTAAACGTATTGTACTGTAATGCATGACTTTTCTATTTTAATTGTGAAAAATAATGGCCAGTACGGGGATCGAACCCGCGACCTTGGTGTTATTAGCACCACGCTCTAACCAACTGAGCTAACCGGCCAAGTTATTCTTACAGAAAAGGTATTATTACACAAGGAAATGTTTTTGCATTCCTCAAAAACGATTTCCGCACAATTACACGGGCTACAACATGCAAGAGTACATTAAAAGTAAGCATTGCATGTATTAAAACACTCTGTCCCTTCTGCCCCACAGCTGTGGCATCATAATGAAATGACTTCTCATGATTAAAGCTTTCAATTTCACAAATCAAAGAAAACAAAGTGTTTGGGACAGGTGTTATTGAAAAAATAATAATACTCTGAATATTGCAAATAAAAAATATCTCCCAACTGCCATGACATTGCCACCCACAATGCCGTGACTTGGATTTGAACCGAGATTGCTGCGGCCACAACGCAGATTACTAACCACTATACGATCACGGCGAGCTACTTGGGCTACTCAGGGCCATGACGTATGTGACTTTTATAGTGCAAATCAGGTGACACTGTCAGTCATCAGAGTCTTACATGTTGTGTATGTGTTTTGAGGCAGATGCTGCACATTTCACCTCTTTGACTGGGATGTTTACAAACCAACACAGACTGCCCTCCAGTCCTACTCTGCAAGGACCGCTCCCTCCTTTTTACACCTCAAGCGTTATGTTATTCAAACATTGGAAGAGTAGTTTCAAACCTCTTGGTAAGCCTTGAAGAACTGGACATGATGTTTCGTATGTGGTGTGATGCACATGACAATACTCCGTAGGAGTCTCCCAGGACAGACACAATATTTCAGAATAGGCCTCCAGAACCTCACGTGAAGTCTCCCTAAGAGAACACAATATCACTGATGTGGCCTCCAAAACTTGGCGCAGTACTATGGATACAGCATTTTTAGCTCCACGCAGCACACAGTGTCATTTTCCAAGCTCTCACAATCCATCAGACTCTGCTGCCCTTGCGTTGCCTGTTCTTGAGGCACTGAAGCTTGAACCTCTTCTGCCTCTTCAGTAACAGTGTCAGTAATGCAATGGTACTCAGGTGCTGCCTGTGCTGCACCTGTTGTTTGAAGCTTGCAATACTGCTGCCTAGGTTGTACTTTGAAGAGAGCGAAGCTTAAAAACATCTTTTCACATCACAAAACCAAACTGATTGGCTTTGAAAATTAAAGATACTGGTGGCTGGTGGTACATTACAATCGCAAGTAAAAACCCGAAACATCTTTAGGTTTTAAGGAGGAGCATTGTGTACATGAGGATAATTATAATAGGAGAAATTGTGTTTGCAGACAATGAGTCTTTAATCAAACAAAAAGTCTTGTATGAGGTTGTGTAAAAATAAGGCACTGCTGAGATTCGAACTCAGGATCTCCTGTTTACTAGACAGGCACTTTAACCACCTAAGGCACAGCGCCTAATTCCACTCACTTAGAACCATTGTACCTTCTGGGTCGGTATCACTGTGAGGCACTCCATACTTTTCTGTCTCTAAATTTTTATCCAGCTACTACCGACAAGAAAATGGAGAAAGAAAAACCTTAACATGGTATGGAAAAATTACAAAGAGGGTCACGACAAACGTATATCATTAGGTGTACATATCTGTATTCATTTTGCAATATTTACACGGGTGGACGAGGGTGCTATACATACGTTAAACTGAACGAGAGTGTAACGATGTTAAAGATCACTAATACATAGCAGACAATTTAATGATGCCTACATAACCCATGTGCTCTTTCCTTCACCTCTCGTCACCTCTGGACACCCCAATGAGAAGCCGAGAAATCGTCACTTTTGGAGAGAAAGTGTCACCTTTAGTTGATGCGTCCCAGCTTCAAACAGGGCTTCAAAAAGTGCACTTTGAGAGACCCAAGGAGCGGGCTGGTCGTCCAGCCATAGGAGAGGGAGGCTGGGGGCTGTTAGACCACAGTGCCCTTTACATGGTACTAGCAACACTCACCCTTGCACAAACATCAGCCATCAGAGCCCAGTTAATGACCAGAATAAACAAACAACCTATACGTTGTTTTTAAACGTCTTGTACTGTAATGCATGACTTCTCTCTTTTAATTGTGAAAAATACTGGCCGGTACGGGGATCGAAGCCGCGACCTTGGCGTTATTAGCACCATGCTCTAACCAACTGAATTAACCAGCCAAGTCATTCATACAGAAAAGGTATTATTACACAAGGAAATGTTTTTGCATTCCTCAAAAACGATTTCTGCACAATTACACGGGCTACAACATGCAAGAGTACATTAAAAGTAAGCATTGCATGTATTAAAACACTCTGTCCCTTCTGCCCCACAGCTGTGGCATCATAATGAAATGACTTCTCATGATTAAAGCTGGCAATTTCACAAATCAAAGAAAACAAAGTGTTTGGGACAGGTGTTATTGAAAAAATAATAATACTCTGTATATTGCAAATAAAAAATATCTCCCAACTGCCATGACATTGCCACCTACAATGCCGTGACTTGGATTCGAACCGAGGTTGCTGCGGCCACAACGCAGAGTACTAACCACTATACGATCACGGCGAGCTACTTGGGCTACTCAGTCCCATGACGTATGTGACTTTTATAGTGCAAATCAGGTGACACTGTCAGTCATCAGAGTCTTATATGTTGTGTATGTGTTTTGAGGCAGATGCTGCACATTTCGCCTCTTTGACTGGGATGTTCACAAACCAACACAGACTGCCCTCCAGTCCTACTCTGCTAGGACCGCTCCCTCCTTTTTACACCTCAAGCGTTATGTTATTCAAACATTGGAAGAGTAGTATCAAACCTCTTGGTAAGCCATGAAGAACTGGACATGACGTTTCGTATGTGGTGTGATGCACATGACAATACTCCGTAGGAGTCTCCCAGGACAGACACAATATTTCAGAATAGGCCTCCAGAACCTCACGTGAAGTCTCCCTAAGAGAACACAATATCACTGATGTGGCCTCCAAAACTTGGCACAGTACTATGGATACAGCATTTTTAGCTCCACGCAGCACACAGTGTCATTTTCCAAGCTCTCACAATCCATCAGACTCTGCTGCCCTTGCGTTGCCTGTTCTTGAGGCACTGAAGCTTGAACCTCTTCTGCCTCTTCAGTAACAGTGTCAGTAATGCAATGGTACTCAGGTGCTGCCTGTGCTGCACCTGTTGTTTGAAGCTTGCATTACTGCTGCCTAGGTTGTACTTTGAAGCGAGCGAAGCTTAAAAACATCTTTTCACGTCACAAAACCAAACTGATTGGTTTGAAAATTAAAGATACTGGTGGCTGGTGGTACATTACAATGGCAGGTAAAAACCCGAAACATCTTTAGGTTTTAAGGAGGAGCATTGTATACATGAGGATAATTATGATAGGAGAAATTGTGTTTGCAGACAATGAGTCTTTAATCAAACAAAAAGTCTTGTATGAGGTTGTGTAAAAATAAGGCACTGCTGAGATTCGAACTCAGGATCTCCTGTTTACAAGACAGGCGCTGTAACAAACTAAGCCACAGCGCCTATTTCCACTCACATAGAACCATTGTACCTTCTGTGTCGGTATCACTGTGAGGCACTCCATACTTTTCTGTCTCTAAATTTTTATCCAGCTACTACCGACAAGAAAATGGAGAAAGAAAAACCTGAACATGGTATGGAAAAATTACAAAGAGGGTCACGACAAACGTATATCATTAGGTGTACATATCTGTATTCATTTTGCAATATTTACACGGGAGGACGAGTGTGCTATACATACGTTAAACTAAACGAGAGTGTAACGATGTTAGAGATCACTAATACATAGCAGACAATTTAATGATGCCTACATAACCCATGTGCTCTTTCCTTCACCTCTCGTCACCTCTGGACACCCCAACGAGAAGCTGAGATATCGTCACTTTTGGAGAGAAAGTGTCACCTTTAGTTGATGCGTCCCAGCTTTAAACAGGGCTTCAAAAAGTGCACTTTGAGAGACCTAAGGAGCGGGCTGGTCGTCCAGCCATAGGAGAGGGAGGCTGGGGGCTGTTTGACCAGAGTGCCCTTTACATGGTACTAGCAACACTCACCTTTGAACAAACATCAGCCATCAGAGCCCAGTTAATGACCAGAATAAACAAACAACCTATACGTTGTTTTTAAACGTATTGTACTGTAATGCATGACTTTTCTATTTTAATTGTGAAAAATACTGGCCAGTACTGGGATCGAACCCGCGACCTTGGCGTTATTAGCACCACGCTCTAACCAACTGAGCTAACCGGCCAAGTTATTCTTACAGAAAAGGTATTATTACACAAGGAAATGTTTTTGCAATCCTCAAAAACGATTTCCGCACAATTACACGGGCTACAACATGCAAGAGTACATTAAAAGTAAGCATTGCATGTATTAAAACACTCTGTCCCTTCTGCCCCACAGCTGTGGCATCATAATGAAATGACTTCTCATGATTAAAACTTTCAATTTCACAAATCAAAGAAAACAAAGTGTTTGGGACAGGTGTTATTGAAAAAATAATAATACTCTGTATATTGCAAATAAAAAATATCTCCAAACTGCCATGACATTGCCACCCACAATGCCGTGACTTGGATTCGAACCGAGGTTGCTGCGGCCACAACGCAGAGTATTAACCACTATACGATCACGGCGAGCTACTTGGGCTACTCAGGCCCATGACGTATGTGACTTTTATAGTGCAAATCAGGTGACACTGTCAGTCATCAGAGTCTTATATGTTGTGTATGTGTTTTGAGGCAGATGCTGCACATTTCACCTCTTTGACTGGGATGTTCACAAACCAACACAGACTGCCCTCCAGTCCTACTCTGCAAGGACCGCTCCCTCCTTTTTACACCTCAAGCGTTATGTTATTCAAACATTGGAAGAGTAGTTTCAAACCTCTTGGTAAGCCTTGAAGAACTGGACATGATGTTTCGTATGTGGTGTGATGCACATGACAATACTCCGTAGGAGTCTCCCAGGACAGACACAATATTTCAGAATAGGCCTCCAGAACCTCACGTGAAGTCTCCCTAAGAGAACACAATATCACTGATGTGGCCTCCAAAACTTGGCGCAGTACTATGGATACAGCATTTTTAGCTCCACGCAGCACACAGTGTCATTTTCCAAGCTCTCACAATCCATCAGACTCTGCTGCCCTTGCGTTGCCTGTTCTTGAGGCACTGAAGCTTGAACCTCTTCTGCCTCTTCAGTAACAGTGTCAGTAATGCAATGGTACTCAGGTGCTGCCTGTGCTGCACCTGTTGTTTGAAGCTTGCAATACTGCTGCCTAGGTTGTACTTTGAAGAGAGCGAAGCTTAAAAACATCTTTTCACGTCACAAAACCAAACTGATTGGCTTTGAAAATTAAAGATACTGGTGGCTGGTGGTACATTCCAATCGCAAGTAAAAACCCGAAACATCTTTAGGTTTTAAGGAGGAGCATTGTGTACATGAGGATAATTATAATAGGAGAAATTGTGTTTGCAGACAATGAGTCTTTAATCAAACAAAAAGTCTTGTATGAGGTTGTGTAAAAACAAGGCACTGCTGAGATTCGAACTCAGGATCTCCTGTTTACTAGACAGGCGCTTTAACCACCTAAGCCACAGCGCCTATTTCCACTCACTTAGAACCATTGTACCTTCTGGGTCGGTATCACTGTGAGGCACTCCATACTTTTCTGTCTCTAAATTTTTATCCAGCTACTACCGACAAGAAAATGGAGAAAGAAAAACCTTAACATGGTATGGAAAAATTACAAAGAGGGTCACGACAAACGTATATCATTAGGTGTACATATCTGTATTCATTTTGCAATATTTACACGGGTGGACGAGGGTGCTATACATACGTTAAACTGAACGAGAGTGTAACGATGTTAAAGATCACTAATACATAGCAGACAATTTAATGATGCCTACATAACCCATGTGCTCTTTCCTTCACCTCTCGTCACCTCTGGACACCCCAACGAGAAGCTGAGAAATCGTCACTTTTGGAGAGAAAGTGTCACCTTTAGTTGATGCGTCCCAGCTTCAAACAAGGCTTCAAAAAGTGCACTTTGAGAGACCCAAAGAGCGGGCTGGTCGTCCAGCCATAGGAGAGGGAGGCTGGGGGCTGTTAGACCACAGTGCCCTTTACATGGTACTAGCAACACTCACCCTTGCACAAACATCAGCCATCAGAGCCCAGTTAATGACCAGAATAAACAAACAACCTATACGTTGTTTTTAAACGTCTTGTACTGTAATGCATGACTTCTCTCTTTTAATTGTGAAAAATACTGGCCGGTACGGGGTTCGAACCCGCGACCTTGACGTTATTAGCACCACGCTCTAACCAACTGAGCTAACCAGCCAAGTCATTCACACAGAAAAGGTATTATTACACAAGGAAATGTTTTTGCATTCCTCAAAAACGATTTCTGCACAATTACACGGGCTACAACATGCAAGAGTACATTAAAAGTAAGCATTGCATGTATTAAAACACTCTGTCCCTTCTGCCCCACAGCTGTGGCATCATAATGAAATGACTTCTCATGATTAAAGCTGGCAATTTCACAAATCAAAGAAAACAAAGTGTTTGGGACAGGTGTTATTGAAAAAATAATAATACTCTGTATATTGCAAATAAAAAATATGTCCCAACTGCCATGACATTGCCACCCACAATGCCGTGACTTGGATTCGAACCGAGGTTGCTGCGGCCACAACGCAGAGTACTAACCACTATACGATCACGGCGAGCTACTTGGGCTACTCAGTCCCATGACGTATGTGACTTTTATAGTGCAAATCAGGTGACACTGTCAGTCATCAGAGTCTTATATGTTGTGTATGTGTTTTGAGGCAGATGCTGCACATTTCGTCTCTTTGACTGGGATGTTCACAAACCAACACAGACTGCCCTCCAGTCCTACTCTGCTAGGACCGCTCCCTCCTTTTTACACCTCAAGCGTTATGTTATTCAAACATTGGAAGAGTAGTATCAAACCTCTTGGTAAGCCATGAAGAACTGGACATGACGTTTTGTATGTGGTGTGATGCACATGACAATACTCCGCAGGAGTCTCCCAGGACAGACACAATATTTCAGAATAGGCCTCCAGAACCTCACGTGAAGTCTCCCTAAGAGAACACAATATCACTGATGTGGCCTCCAAAACTTGGCACAGTACTATGGATACAGCATTTTTAGCTCCACGCAGCACACAGTGTCATTTTCCAAGCTCTCACAATCCATCAGACTCTGCTGCCATTGCGTTGCCTGTTCTTGAGGCACTGAAGCTTGAACCTCTTCTGCCTCTTCAGTAACAGTGTCAGTAATGCAATGGTACTCAGGTGCTGCCTGTGCTGCACCTGTTGTTTGAAGCTTGCATTACTGCTGCCTAGGTTGTACTTTGAAGCGAGCGAAGCTTAAAAACATCTTTTCACGTCACAAAACCAAACTGATTGGCTTTGAAAATTAAAGATACTGGTGGCTGGTGGTACATTACAATGGCAGGTAAAAACCCGAAACATCTTTAGGTTTTAAGGAGGAGCTGTGTATACATGAGGATAATTATGATAGGAGAAATTGTGTTTGCAGACAATGAGTCTTTAATCAAACAAAAAGTCTTGTATGAGGTTGTGTAAAAATAAGGCACTGCTGAGATTCAAACTCAGGATCTCCTGTTTACAAGACAGGCGCTGTAACAAACTAAGCCACAGCGCCTATTTCCACTCACATAGAACCATTGTACCTTCTGTGTCGGTATCACTGTGAGGCACTCCATACTTTTCTGTCTCTAAATTTGTATCCAGCTACTACCGACAAGAAAATGGAGAAAGAAAAACCTGAACATGGTATGGAAAAATTACAAAGAGGGTCACGACAAACGTATATCATTAGGTGTACATATCTGTATTCATTTTGCAATATTTACACGGGAGGACGAGTGTGCTATACATACGTTAAACTAAACGAGAGTGTAACGATGTTAGAGATCACTAATACATAGCAGACAATTTAATGATGCCTACATAACCCATGTGCTCTTTCCTTCACCTCTCGTCACCTCTGGACACCCCAACGAGAAGCTGAGAAATCGTCACTTTTGGAGAGAAAGTGTCACCTTTAGTTGATGCGTCCCAGCTTTAAACAGGGCTTCAAAAAGCGCACTTTGAGAGACCTATGGAGCGGGCTGGTCGTCCAGCCATAGGAGAGGGAGGCTGGGGGCTGTTTGACCAGAGTGCCCTTTACATGGTACTAGCAACACTCACCTTTGAACAAACATCAGCCATCAGAGCCCAGTTAATGACCAGAATAAACAAACAACCTATACGTTTTTTTTAAACGTCTTGTACTGTAATGCACGACTTTTCTATTTTAATTGTGAAAAATACTGGCCAGTACGGGGATCGAACCCGCGACCTTGGCGTTATTAGCACCACGCTCTAACCAACTGAGCTAACCGGCCAAGTTATTCTTACAGAAAAGGTATTATTACACAAGGAAATGTTTTTGCATTCCTCAAAAACGATTTCCGCACAATTACACGGGCTACAACATGCAAGAGTACATTAAAAGTAAGCATTGCATGTATTAAAACACTCTGTCCCTTCTGCCCCACAGCTGTGGCATCATAATGAAATGACTTCTCATGATTAAAGCTTTCAATTTCACAAATCAAAGAAAACAAAGTGTTTGGGACAGGTGTTATTGAAAAAATAATAATACTCTGTATATTGCAAATAAAAAATATCTCCCAACTGCCATGACATTGCCACCCACAATGCCGTGACTTGGATTCGAACCGAGGTTGCTGCGGCCACAACGCAGAGTACTAACCACTATACGATCACGGCGAGCTACTTGGGCTACTCAGGCCCATGACGTATGTGACTTTTATAGTGCAAATCAGGTGACACTGTCAGTCATCAGAGTCTTATATGTTGTGTATGTGTTTTGAGGCAGATGCTGCACATTTCACCTCTTTGACTGGGATGTTCACAAACCAACACAGACTGCCCTCCAGTCCTACTCTGCAAGGACCGCTGCCTCCTTTTTACACCTCAAGCGTTATGTTATTCAAACATTGGAAGAGTAGTTTCAAACCTCTTGGTAAGCCATGAAGAACTGGACATGATGTTTCGTATGTGGTGTGATGCACATGACAATACTCCGTAGGAGTCTCCCAGGACAGACACAATATTTCAGAATAGGCCTCCAGAACCTCACGTGAAGTCTCCCTAAGAGAACACAATATCACTGATGTGGCCTCCAAAACTTGGCACAGTACTATCGATGCAGCATTTTTAGCTCCACGCAGCACACAGTGTCATTTTCCAAGCTCTCACAATCCATCAGACTCTGCTGCCCTTGCGTTGCCTGTTCTTGAGGCACTGAAGCTTGAACCTCTTCTGCCTCTTCAGTAACAGTGTCAGTAATGCAATGGTACTCAGGTGCTGCCTGTGCTGCACCTGTTGTTTGAAGCTTGCAATACTGCTGCCTAGGTTGTACTTTGAAGAGAGCGAAGCTTAAAAACATCTTTTCACGTCACAAAACCAAACTGATTGGCTTTGAAAATTAAAGATACTGGTGGCTGGTGGTACATTACAATCGCAAGTAAAAACCCGAAACATCTTTAGGTTTTAAGGAGGAGCATTGTATACATGAGGATAATTATGATAGGAGAAATTGTGTTTGCAGACAATGAGTCTTTAATCAAACAAAAAGTCTTGTATGAGGTTGTGTAAAAACAAGGCACTGCTGAGATTCGAACTCAGGATCTCCTGTTTACTAGACAGGCGCTTTAACCACCTAAGCCACAGCGCCTATTTCCACTCACTTAGAACCATTGTACCTTCTGGGTCGGTATCACTGTGAGGCACTCCATACTTTTCTGTCTCTAAATTTTTATCCAGCTACTACCGAGAAGAAAATGGAGAAAGAAAAACCTTAACATGGTATGGAAAAATTACAAAGAGGGTCACGACAAACGTATATCATTAGGTGTACATATCTGTATTCATTTTGCAATATTTACACGGGTGGACGAGGGTGCTATACATACGTTAAACTGAACGAGAGTGTAACGATGTTAAAGATCACTAATACATAGCAGACAATTTAATGATGCCTACATAACCCATGTGCTCTTTCCTTCACCTCTCGTCACCTCTGGACACCCCAACGAGAAGCCGAGAAATCGTCACTTTTGGAGAGAAAGTGTCACCTTTAGTTGATGCGTCCCAGCTTCAAACAAGGCTTCAAAAAGTGCACTTTGAGAGACCCAAGGAGCGGGCTGGTCGTCCAGCCATAGGAGAGGGAGGCTGGGGGCTGTTAGACCACAGTGCCCTTTACATGGTACTAGCAACACTCACCCTTGCACAAACATCAGCCATCAGAGCCCAGTTAATGACCAGAATAAACAAACAACCTATACGTTGTTTTTAAACGTCTTGTACTGTAATGCATGACTTCTCTCTTTTAATTGTGAAAAATACTGGCCGGTACGGGGATCGAACCCGAGACCTTGGCGTTATTAGCACCATGCTCTAACCAACTGAGCTAACCAGCCAAGTCATTCATACAGAAAAGGTATTATTACACAAGGAAATGTTTTTGCATTCCTCAAAAACGATTTCTGCACAATTACACGGGCTACAACATGCAAGAGTACATTAAAAGTAAGCATTGCATGTATTAAAACACTCTGTCCTTTCTGCCCCACAGCTGTGGCATCATAATGAAATTACTTCTCATGATTAAAGCTGGCAATTTCACAAATCAAAGAAAACAAAGTGTTTGGGACAGGTGTTATTGAAAAAATAATAATACTCTGTATATTGCAAATAAAAAATATCTCCCAACTGCCATGACATTGCCACCCACAATGCCGTGACTTGGATTCGAACCGAGGTTGCTGCGGCCACAACGCAGAGTACTAACCACTATACGATCACGGCGAGCTACTTGGGCTACTCAGTCCCATTACGTATGTGACTTTTATAGTGCAAATCAGGTGACACTGTCAGTCATCAGAGTCTTATATGTTGTGTATGTGTTTTGAGGCAGATGCTGCACATTTCGCCTCTTTGACTGGGATGTTCACAAACCAACGCAGACTGCCCTCCAGTCCTACTCTGCTAGGACCGCTCCCTCCTTTTTACACCTCAAGCGTTATGTTATTCAAACATTGGAAGAGTAGTATCAAACCTCTTGGTAAGCCATGAAGAACTGGACATGACGTTTTGTATGTGGTGTGATGCACATGACAATACTCCGCAGGAGTCTCCCAGGACAGACACAATATTTCAAAATAGGCCTCCAGAACCTCACGTGAAGTCTCCCTAAGAGAACACAATATCACTGATGTGGCCTCCAAAACTTGGCGCAGTACTATGGATACAGCATTTTTAGCTCCACGCAGCACGCAGTGTCATTTTCCAAGCTCTCACAATCCATCAGACTCTGCTGCCCTTGCGTTGCCTGTTCTTGAGGCACTGAAGCTTGAACCTCTTCTGCCTCTTCAGTAACAGTGTCAGTAATGCAATGGTACTCAGGTGCTGCCTGTGCTGCACCTGTTGTTTGAAGCTTGCATCACTGCTGCCTAGGTTGTACTTTGAAGCGAGCGAAGCTTAAAAACATCTTTTCACGTCACAAAACCAAACTTATTGGCTTTGAAAATTAAAGATACTGGTGGCTGGTGGTACATTACAATGGCAGGTAAAAACCCGAAACATCTTTAGGTTTTAAGGAGGAGCATTGTGTACATGAGGATAATTATAATAGGAGAAACTGTGTTTGCAGACAATGAGTCTTTAATCAAACAAAAAGTCTTGTATGAGGTTGTGTAAAAACAAGGCACTGCTGAGATTCGAACTCAGGATCTCCTGTTTACTAGACAGGCGCTTTAACCACCTAAGCCACAGCGCCTATTTCCACTCACTTAGAACCATTGTACCTTCTGGGTCGGTATCACTGTGAGGCACTCCATACTTTTCTGTCTCTAAATTTTTATCCAGCTACTACCGACAAGAAAATGGAGAAAGAAAAACCTTAACATGGTATGGAAAAATTACAAAGAGGGTCACGACAAACGTATATCATTAGGTGTACATATCTGTATTCATTTTGCAATATTTACACGGGTGGACGAGGGTGCTATACATACGTTAAACTGAACGAGAGTGTAACGATGTTAAAGATCACTAATACATAGCAGACAATTTAATGATGCCTACATAACCCATGTGCTCTTTCCTTCACCTCTCGTCACCTCTGGACACCCCAACGAGAAGCCGAGAAATCGTCACTTTTGGAGAGAAAGTGTCACCTTTAGTTGATGCGTCCCAGCTTCAAACAAGGCTTCAAAAAGTGCACTTTGAGAGACCCAAGGAGCGGGCTGGTCGTCCAGCCATAGGAGAGGGAGGCTGGGGGCTGTTAGACCACAGTGCCCTTTACATGGTACTAGCAACACTCACCCTTGCACAAACATCAGCCATCAGAGCCCAGTTAATGACCAGAATAAACAAACAACCTATACGTTGTTTTTAAACGTCTTGTACTGTAATGCATGACTTCTCTCTTTTAATTGTGAAAAATACTGGCCGGTACGGGGATCGAACCCGAGACCTTGGCGTTATTAGCACCATGCTCTAACCAACTGAGCTAACCAGCCAAGTCATTCATACAGAAAAGGTATTATTACACAAGGAAATGTTTTTGCATTCCTCAAAAACGATTTCTGCACAATTACACGGGCTACAACATGCAAGAGTACATTAAAAGTAAGCATTGCATGTATTAAAACACTCTGTCCCTTCTGCCCCACAGCTGTGGCATCATAATGAAATTACTTCTCATGATTAAAGCTGGCAATTTCACAAATCAAAGAAAACAAAGTGTTTGGGACAGGTGTTATTGAAAAAATAATAATACTCTGTATATTGCAAATAAAAAATATCTCCCAACTGCCATGACATTGCCACCCACAATGCCGTGACTTGGATTCGAACCGAGGTTGCTGCGGCCACAACGCAGAGTACTAACCACTATACGATCACGGCGAGCTACTTGGGCTACTCAGTCCCATGACGTATGTGACTTTTATAGTGCAAATCAGGTGACACTGTCAGTCATCAGAGTCTTATATGTTGTGTATGTGTTTTGAGGCAGATGCTGCACATTTCGCCTCTTTGACTGGGATGTTCACAAACCAACGCAGACTGCCCTCCAGTCCTACTCTGCTAGGACCGCTCCCTCCTTTTTACACCTCAAGCGTTATGTTATTCAAACATTGGAAGAGTAGTATCAAACCTCTTGGTAAGCCATGAAGAACTGGACATGACGTTTTGTATGTGGTGTGATGCACATGACAATACTCCGCAGGAGTCTCCCAGGACAGACACAATATTTCAAAATAGGCCTCCAGAACCTCACGTGAAGTCTCCCTAAGAGAACACAATATCACTGATGTGGCCTCCAAAACTTGGCGCAGTACTATGGATACAGCATTTTTAGCTCCACGCAGCACGCAGTGTCATTTTCCAAGCTCTCACAATCCATCAGACTCTGCTGCCCTTGCGTTGCCTGTTCTTGAGGCACTGAAGCTTGAACCTCTTCTGCCTCTTCAGTAACAGTGTCAGTAATGCAATGGTACTCAGGTGCTGCCTGTGCTGCACCTGTTGTTTGAAGCTTGCATCACTGCTGCCTAGGTTGTACTTTGAAGCGAGCGAAGCTTAAAAACATCTTTTCACGTCACAAAACCAAACTTATTGGCTTTGAAAATTAAAGATACTGGTGGCTGGTGGTACATTACAATGGCAGGTAAAAACCCGAAACATCTTTAGGTTTTAAGGAGGAGCATTGTGTACATGAGGATAATTATAATAGGAGAAACTGTGTTTGCAGACAATGAGTCTTTAATCAAACAAAAAGTCTTGTATGAGGTTGTGTAAAAACAAGGCACTGCTGAGATTCGAACTCAGGATCTCCTGTTTACTAGACAGGCGCTTTAACCAACTAAGCCACAGAGCCTATTTTCACTCACTTAGAACCATTGTACCTTCTGTGTCGGTATCACTGTGAGGCACTCCATACTTTTCTGTCTCTAAATTTGTATCCAGCTACTACCGACAAGAAAATGGAGAAAGAAAAACCTGAACATAGTATGGAAAAATTACAAAGAGGGTCACGACAAACGTATATCATTAGGTGTACATATCTGTATTCATTTTGCAATATTTACACGGGTGGACGAGGGTGCTATACATACGTTAAACTGAACGAGAGTGTAACGATGTTAAAGATCACTAATACATAGCAGACAATTTAATGATGCCTACATAACCCATGTGCTCTTTCCTTCACCTCTCGTCACCTCTGGACACCCCAACGAGAAGCCGAGAAATCGTCACTTTTGGAGAGAAAGTGTCACCTTTAGTTGATGCGTCCCAGCTTCAAACAAGGCTTCAAAAAGTGCACTTTGAGAGACCCAAGGAGCGGGCTGGTCGTCCAGCCATAGGAGAGGGAGGCTGGGGGCTGTTAGACCACAGTGCCCTTTACATGGTACTAGCAACACTCACCCTTGCACAAACATCAGCCATCAGAGCCCAGTTAATGACCAGAATAAACAAACAACCTATACGTTGTTTTTAAACGTCTTGTACTGTAATGCATGACTTCTCTCTTTTAATTGTGAAAAATACTGGCCGGTACGGGGATCGAACCCGAGACCTTGGCGTTATTAGCACCATGCTCTAACCAACTGAGCTAACCAGCCAAGTCATTCATACAGAAAAGGTATTATTACACAAGGAAATGTTTTTGCATTCCTCAAAAACGATTTCTGCACAATTACACGGGCTACAACATGCAAGAGTACATTAAAAGTAAGCATTGCATGTATTAAAACACTCTGTCCCTTCTGCCCCACAGCTGTGGCATCATAATGAAATGACTTCTCATGATTAAAGCTTTCAATTTCACAAATCAAAGAAAACAAAGTGTTTGGGACAGGTGTTATTGAAAAAATAATAATACTCTGTATATTGCAAATAAAAAATATCTCCCAACTGCCATGACATTGCCACCCACAATGCCGTGACTTGGATTCGAACCGAGGTTGCTGCGGCCACAACGCAGAGTACTAACCACTATACGATCACGGCGAGCTACTTGGGCTACTCAGGCCCATGACGTATGTGACTTTTATAGTGCAAATCAGGTGACACTGTCAGTCATCAGAGTCTTATATGTTGTGTATGTGTTTTGAGGCAGATGCTGCACATTTCACCTCTTTGACTGGGATGTTCACAAACCAACACAGACTGCCCTCCAGTCCTACTCTGCAAGGACCGCTGCCTCCTTTTTACACCTCAAGCGTTATGTTATTCAAACATTGGAAGAGTAGTTTCAAACCTCTTGGTAAGCCATGAAGAACTGGACATGATGTTTCGTATGTGGTGTGATGCACATGACAATACTCCGTAGGAGTCTCCCAGGACAGACACAATATTTCAGAATAGGCCTCCAGAACCTCACGTGAAGTCTCCCTAAGAGAACACAATATCACTGATGTGGCCTCCAAAACTTGGCACAGTACTATCGATACAGCATTTTTAGCTCCACGCAGCACACAGTGTCATTTTCCAAGCTCTCACAATCCATCAGACTCTGTTGCCCTTGCGTTGCCTGTTCTTGAGGCACTGAAGCTTGAACCTCTTCTGCCTCTTCAGTAACAGTGTCAGTAATGCAATGGTACTCAGGTGCTGCCTGTGCTGCACCTGTTGTTTGAAGCTTGCAATACTGCTGCCTAGGTTGTACTTTGAAGAGAGCGAAGCTTAAAAACATCTTTTCACGTCACAAAACCAAACTGATTGGCTTTGAAAATTAAAGATACTGGTGGCTGGTGGTACATTACAATCGCAAGTAAAAACCCGAAACATCTTTAGGTTTTAAGGAGGAGCATTGTATACATGAGGATAATTATGATAGGAGAAATTGTGTTTGCAGACAATGAGTCTTTAATCAAACAAAAAGTCTTGTATGAGGTTGTGTAAAAACAAGGCACTGCTGAGATTCGAACTCAGGATCTCCTGTTTACTAGACAGGCGCTTTAACCACCTAAGCCACAGCGCCTATTTCCACTCACTTAGAACCATTGTACCTTCTGGGTCGGTATCACTGTGAGGCACTCCATACTTTTCTGTCTCTAAATTTTTATCCAGCTACTACCGAGAAGAAAATGGAGAAAGAAAAACCTTAACATGGTATGGAAAAATTACAAAGAGGGTCACGACAAACGTATATCATTAGGTGTACATATCTGTATTCATTTTGCAATATTTACACGGGTGGACGAGGGTGCTATACATACGTTAAACTGAACGAGAGTGTAACGATGTTAAAGATCACTAATACATAGCAGACAATTTAATGATGCCTACATAACCCATGTGCTCTTTCCTTCACCTCTCGTCACCTCTGGACACCCCAACGAGAAGCCGAGAAATCGTCACTTTTGGAGAGAAAGTGTCACCTTTAGTTGATGCGTCCCAGCTTCAAACAAGGCTTCAAAAAGTGCACTTTGAGAGACCCAAGGAGCGGGCTGGTCGTCCAGCCATAGGAGAGGGAGGCTGGGGGCTGTTAGACCACAGTGCCCTTTACATGGTACTAGCAACACTCACCCTTGCACAAACATCAGCCATCAGAGCCCAGTTAATGACCAGAATAAACAAACAACCTATACGTTGTTTTTAAACGTCTTGTACTGTAATGCATGACTTCTCTCTTTTAATTGTGAAAAATACTGGCCGGTACGGGGATCGAACCCGAGACCTTGGCGTTATTAGCACCATGCTCTAACCAACTGAGCTAACCAGCCAAGTCATTCATACAGAAAAGGTATTATTACACAAGGAAATGTTTTTGCATTCCTCAAAAACGATTTCTGCACAATTACACGGGCTACAACATGCAAGAGTACATTAAAAGTAAGCATTGCATGTATTAAAACACTCTGTCCTTTCTGCCCCACAGCTGTGGCATCATAATGAAATTACTTCTCATGATTAAAGCTGGCAATTTCACAAATCAAAGAAAACAAAGTGTTTGGGACAGGTGTTATTGAAAAAATAATAATACTCTGTATATTGCAAATAAAAAATATCTCCCAACTGCCATGACATTGCCACCCACAATGCCGTGACTTGGATTCGAACCGAGGTTGCTGCGGCCACAACGCAGAGTACTAACCACTATACGATCACGGCGAGCTACTTGGGCTACTCAGTCCCATGACGTATGTGACTTTTATAGTGCAAATCAGGTGACACTGTCAGTCATCAGAGTCTTATATGTTGTGTATGTGTTTTGAGGCAGATGCTGCACATTTCACCTCTTTGACTGGGATGTTCACAAACCAACGCAGACTGCCCTCCAGTCCTACTCTGCTAGGACCGCTCCCTCCTTTTTACACCTCAAGCGTTATGTTATTCAAACATTGGAAGAGTAGTATCAAACCTCTTGGTAAGCCATGAAGAACTGGACATGACGTTTTGTATGTGGTGTGATGCACATGACAATACTCCGCAGGAGTCTCCCAGGACAGACACAATATTTCAAAATAGGCCTCCAGAACCTCACGTGAAGTCTCCCTAAGAGAACACAATATCACTGATGTGGCCTCCAAAACTTGGCGCAGTACTATGGATACAGCATTTTTAGCTCCACGCAGCACGCAGTGTCATTTTCCAAGCTCTCACAATCCATCAGACTCTGCTGCCCTTGCGTTGCCTGTTCTTGAGGCACTGAAGCTTGAACCTCTTCTGCCTCTTCAGTAACAGTGTCAGTAATGCAATGGTACTCAGGTGCTGCCTGTGCTGCACCTGTTGTTTGAAGCTTGCATCACTGCTGCCTAGGTTGTACTTTGAAGCGAGCGAAGCTTAAAAACATCTTTTCACGTCACAAAACCAAACTTATTGGCTTTGAAAATTAAAGATACTGGTGGCTGGTGGTACATTACAATGGCAGGTAAAAACCCGAAACATCTTTAGGTTTTAAGGAGGAGCATTGTGTACATGAGGATAATTATAATAGGAGAAACTGTGTTTGCAGACAATGAGTCTTTAATCAAACAAAAAGTCTTGTATGAGGTTGTGTAAAAACAAGGCACTGCTGAGATTCGAACTCAGGATCTCCTGTTTACTAGACAGGCGCTTTAACCACCTAAGCCACAGCGCCTATTTCCACTCACTTAGAACCATTGTACCTTCTGGGTCGGTATCACTGTGAGGCACTCCATACTTTTCTGTCTCTAAATTTTTATCCAGCTACTACCGACAAGAAAATGGAGAAAGAAAAACCTTAACATGGTATGGAAAAATTACAAAGAGGGTCACGACAAACGTATATCATTAGGTGTACATATCTGTATTCATTTTGCAATATTTACACGGGTGGACGAGGGTGCTATACATACGTTAAACTGAACGAGAGTGTAACGATGTTAAAGATCACTAATACATAGCAGACAATTTAATGATGCCTACATAACCCATGTGCTCTTTCCTTCACCTCTCGTCACCTCTGGACACCCCAACGAGAAGCCGAGAAATCGTCACTTTTGGAGAGAAAGTGTCACCTTTAGTTGATGCGTCCCAGCTTCAAACAAGGCTTCAAAAAGTGCACTTTGAGAGACCCAAGGAGCGGGCTGGTCGTCCAGCCATAGGAGAGGGAGGCTGGGGGCTGTTAGACCACAGTGCCCTTTACATGGTACTAGCAACACTCACCCTTGCACAAACATCAGCCATCAGAGCCCAGTTAATGACCAGAATAAACAAACAACCTATACGTTGTTTTTAAACGTCTTGTACTGTAATGCATGACTTCTCTCTTTTAATTGTGAAAAATACTGGCCGGTACGGGGATCGAACCCGAGACCTTGGCGTTATTAGCACCATGCTCTAACCAACTGAGCTAACCAGCCAAGTCATTCATACAGAAAAGGTATTATTACACAAGGAAATGTTTTTGCATTCCTCAAAAACGATTTCTGCACAATTACACGGGCTACAACATGCAAGAGTACATTAAAAGTAAGCATTGCATGTATTAAAACACTCTGTCCCTTCTGCCCCACAGCTGTGGCATCATAATGAAATTACTTCTCATGATTAAAGCTGGCAATTTCACAAATCAAAGAAAACAAAGTGTTTGGGACAGGTGTTATTGAAAAAATAATAATACTCTGTATATTGCAAATAAAAAATATCTCCCAACTGCCATGACATTGCCACCCACAATGCCGTGACTTGGATTCGAACCGAGGTTGCTGCGGCCACAACGCAGAGTACTAACCACTATACGATCACGGCGAGCTACTTGGGCTACTCAGTCCCATGACGTATGTGACTTTTATAGTGCAAATCAGGTGACACTGTCAGTCATCAGAGTCTTATATGTTGTGTATGTGTTTTGAGGCAGATGCTGCACATTTCGCCTCTTTGACTGGGATGTTCACAAACCAACGCAGACTGCCCTCCAGTCCTACTCTGCTAGGACCGCTCCCTCCTTTTTACACCTCAAGCGTTATGTTATTCAAACATTGGAAGAGTAGTATCAAACCTCTTGGTAAGCCATGAAGAACTGGACATGACGTTTTGTATGTGGTGTGATGCACATGACAATACTCCGCAGGAGTCTCCCAGGACAGACACAATATTTCAAAATAGGCCTCCAGAACCTCACGTGAAGTCTCCCTAAGAGAACACAATATCACTGATGTGGCCTCCAAAACTTGGCGCAGTACTATGGATACAGCATTTTTAGCTCCACGCAGCACGCAGTGTCATTTTCCAAGCTCTCACAATCCATCAGACTCTGCTGCCCTTGCGTTGCCTGTTCTTGAGGCACTGAAGCTTGAACCTCTTCTGCCTCTTCAGTAACAGTGTCAGTAATGCAATGGTACTCAGGTGCTGCCTGTGCTGCACCTGTTGTTTGAAGCTTGCATCACTGCTGCCTAGGTTGTACTTTGAAGCGAGCGAAGCTTAAAAACATCTTTTCACGTCACAAAACCAAACTTATTGGCTTTGAAAATTAAAGATACTGGTGGCTGGTGGTACATTACAATGGCAGGTAAAAACCCGAAACATCTTTAGGTTTTAAGGAGGAGCATTGTGTACATGAGGATAATTATAATAGGAGAAACTGTGTTTGCAGACAATGAGTCTTTAATCAAACAAAAAGTCTTGTATGAGGTTGTGTAAAAACAAGGCACTGCTGAGATTCGAACTCAGGATCTCCTGTTTACTAGACAGGCGCTTTAACCAACTAAGCCACAGAGCCTATTTTCACTCACTTAGAACCATTGTACCTTCTGTGTCGGTATCACTGTGAGGCACTCCATACTTTTCTGTCTCTAAATTTGTATCCAGCTACTACCGACAAGAAAATGGAGAAAGAAAAACCTGAACATAGTATGGAAAAATTACAAAGAGGGTCACGACAAACGTATATCATTAGGTGTACATATCTGTATTCATTTTGCAATATTTACACGGGTGGACGAGGGTGCTATACATACGTTAAACTAAACGAGAGTGTAACGATGTTAAAGATCACTAATACATAGCAGAAAATTTAATGATGCCTACATAACCCATGTGCTCTTTCCTTCACCTCTCGTCACCTCTGGACACCCCAACGAGAAGCCGAGAAATCGTCACTTTTGGAGAGAAAGTGTCACCTTTAGTTGATGCGTCCCAGCTTCAAACAGGGCTTCAAAAAGTGCACTTTGAGAGACCCAAGGAGCGGGCTGGTCGTCCAGCCATAGGAGAGGGAGGCTGGGGGCTGTTTGACCACAGTGCCCTTTACATGGTACTAGCAACACTCACCCTTGCACAAACATCAGCCATCAGAGCCCAGTTAATGAACAGAATAAACAAACAACCTATACATTGTTTTTAAACGTCTTGTACTGTAATGCATGACTTTTCTATTTTAATTGTGAAAAATACTGGCCAGTACGGGGATTGAACCCGCGACCTTGGCATTATTAGCACCATGCTCTAACCAACTGAGCTAACCGGCCAAGTCATTCTTACAGAAAAGGTATTATTACACAAGGAAATGTTTTTGCATTCCTCAAAAACGATTTCTGCACAATTACACGGGCTACAACATGCAAGAGTACATTAAAAGTAAGCATTGCATGTATTAAAACACTCTGTCCCTGCTGCCCCACAGCTGTGGCATCATAATGAAATGACTTCTCATGATTAAAGCTGGCAATTTCACAAATCAAAGAAAACAAAGTGTTTGGGACAGGTGTTATTTAAAAAATAATAATACTCTGTATATTGCAAATAAAAAATATCACCCAAATGCCATGACATTGCCACCCGCAATGCCGTGACTCGGATTCGAACCGAGGTTGCTGCGGCCACAACGCAGAGTACTAACCACTATACGATCACGGCGAGCTACTTGGGCTACTCAGGCCCATGATGTATGTGACTTTTATAGTGCAAATCAGGTGACACTGTCAGTCATGAGAGTCTTATATGTAGTGTATGTGTTTTGAGGCAGATGCTGCACATTTCACCTCTTTGACTGGGATGTTCACAAACCAACACAGACTGCCCTCCAGTCCTACTCTGCTAGGACCGCTCCCTCCTTTTTAAACCTCAAGCGTTATGTTATTCAAACATTGGAAGAGTAGTATCAAACCTCTTGGTAAGCCATGAAGAACTGGACATGATGTTTCGTATGTGGTGTGATGCACATGACAATACTCCGTAGGAGTCTCCCAGGACAGACACAATATTTCAGAATAGGCCTCCAGAACCTCACGTGAAGTCTCCCTAAGAGAACACAATATCACTGATGTGGCCTCCAAAACTTGGCGCAGTACTATGGATACAGCATTTTTAGCTCCACGCAGCACACAGTGTCATTTTCCAAGCTCTCACAATCCATCAGACTCTGCTGCCCTTGCGTTGCCTGTTCTTGAGGCACTGAAGCTTGAACCTCTTCTGCCTCTTCAGTAACAGTGTCAGTAATGCAATGGTACTCAGGTGCTGCCTGTGCTGCACCTGTTGTTTGAAGCTTGCATTACTGCTGCCTAGGTTGTACTTTGAAGCGAGCGAAGCTTAAAAACATCTTTTCACGTCACAAAACCAAACTGATTGGCTTTGAAAATTAAAGATACTGGTGGCTGGTGGTACATTACAATCGCAAGTAAAAACCCGAAACATCTTTAGGTTTTAAGGAGGAGCATTGTGTACATGAGGATAATTATAATAGGAGAAATTGTGTTTGCAGACAATGAGTCTTTAATCAAACAAAAAGTCTTGTATGAGGTTGTGTAAAAGCAAGGCACTGCTGAGATTCGAACTCAGGATCTCCTGTTTACTAGACAGGCGCTTTAACCAACTAAGCCACAGCGCCTATTTCCACTCACTATGAGCCATTGTACCTTCTGTGTCGGTATCACTGTGAGGCACTCCATACTTTTCTGTCTCTGAATTTTTATCCAGCTACTACTGACAAGAAAATGGAGAAAGAAAAACCTTAACATGGTATGGAAAAATTACAAAGAGGGTCACGACAAACGTATATCATTAGGTGTACATATCTGTATTCATTTTGCAATATTTACACGGGTGGACGAGGGTGCTATACATACGTTAAACTGAACGAGAGTGTAACGATGTTAAAGATCACTAATACATAGCAGACAATTTAATGATGCCTACATAACCCATGTGCTCTTTCCTTCACCTCTCGTCACCTCTGGACACCCCAACGAGAAGCCGAGAAATCGTCACTTTTGGAGAGAAAGTGTCACCTTTAGTTGATGCGTCCCAGCTTTAAACAGGGCTTCAAAAAGTGCACTTTGAGAGACCTAAGGAGCGGGCTGGTCGTCCAGCCATAGGAGAGGGAGGCTGGGGGCTGTTTGACCAGAGTGCCCTTTACATGGTACTAGCAACACTCACCTTTGAACAAACATCAGCCATCAGAGCCCAGTTAATGACCAGAATAAACAAACAACCTATACGTTGTTTTTAAACGTCTTGTACAGTAATGCATGACTTTTCTATTTTAATTGTGAAAAATACTGGCCAGTACGGGGATCGAACCCGCGACCTTGGCGTTATTAGCACCACACTCTAACCAACTGAGCTAACCGGCCAAGTTATTCTTACAGAAAAGGTATTATTACACAAGGAAATGTTTTTGCATTCCTCAAAAACGATTTCCGCACAATTACACGGGCTACAACATGCAAGAGTACATTAAAAGTAAGCATTGCATGTATTAAAACACTCTGTCCCTTCTGCCCCACAGCTGTGGCATCATAATGAAATGACTTCTCATGATTAAAGCTGGCAATTTCACAAATCAAAGAAAACAAAGTGTTTGGGACAGGTGTTATTGAAAAAATAATAATACTCTGTATATTGCAAATAAAAAATATCTCCCAACTGCCATGACATTGCCACCCACAATGCCGTGACTTGGATTCGAACCGAGGTTGCTGCGGCCATAACGCAGAGTACTAACCACTATACGATCACGGCGAGCTACTTGGGCTACTCAGGCCCATGATGTATGTGACTTTTATAGTGCAAATCAGGTGACACTGTCAGTCATGAGAGTCTTATATGTAGTGTATGTGTTTTGAGGCAGATGCTGCACATTTCACCTCTTTGACTGGGATGTTCACAAACCAACACAGACTGCCCTCCAGTCCTACTCTGCTAGGACCGCTCCCTCCTTTTTACACCTCAAGCGTTATGTTATTCAAACATTGGAAGAGTAGTATCAAACCTCTTGGTAAGCCATGAAGAACTGGACATGACGTTTCGTATGTGGTGTGATGCACATGACAATACTCCGTAGGAGTCTCCCAGGACAGAAACAATATTTCAGAATAGGCCTCCAGAACCTCACGTGAAGTCTCCCTAAGAGAACACAATATCACTGATGTGGCCTCCAAAACTTGGCACAGTACTATGGATACAGCATTTTTAGCTCCACGCAGCACACAGTGTCATTTTCCAAGCTCCCACAATCCATCAGACTCTGCTGCCCTTGCGTTGCCTGTTCTTGAGGCACTGAAGCTTGAACCTCTTCTGCCTCTTCAGTAACAGTGTCAGTAATGCAATGGTACTCAGGTGCTGCCTGTGCTGCACCTGTTGTTTGAAGCTTGCATTACTGCTGCCTAGGTTGTACTTTGAAGCGAGCGAAGCTTAAAAACATCTTTTCACTTCACAAAACCAAACTGATTGGCTTTGAAAATTAAAGATACTGGTGGCTAGTGGTACATTACAATGGCAGGTAAAAACCCGAAACATCTTTAGGTTTTAAGGAGGAGCATTGTGTACATGAGGATAATTATTATAGGAGAAATTATGAGTCTTTAATCAAACAAAAAGTCTTGTATGAGGTTGTGTAAAAATAAGGCACTGCTGAGATTCCAACTCAGGATCTCCTGTTTACTAAACAGGCGCTTTAACAAACTAAGCCACAGAGCCTATTTCCACTCACATAGAACCATTGTACCTTCTGTGTCGGTATCACTGTGAGGCACTCCATACTTTTCTGTCTCTAAATTTTACTCCAGCTACTATCGACAAGAAAATGGAGAAAGAAAAACCTGAACATGGTATGGAAAAATTACAAAGAGGGTCACGACAAACGTATATCATTAGGTTTACATATCTGTATTCATTTTGCAATATTTACACGGGTGGACGAGTGTGCTATACATACGTTAAACTAAACGAGAGTGTAACGATGTTAAAGATCACTAATACATAGCACACAATTTAATGATGCCTACATAACCCATGTGCTCTTTCCTTCACCTCTCGTCACCTCTGGACACCCCAACGAGAAGCCAAGAAATCGTCAGTTTTGGAGAGAAAGTGTCACCTTTAGTTGATGCGTCCCAGCTTCAAACAGGGCTTCAAAAAGTGCACTTTGAGAGACCTAAGGAGCGGGCTGGTCGTCCAGCCATAGGAGAGGGAGGCTGGGGGCTGTTAGACCACAGTGCCCTTTACATGGTACTAGCAACACTCACCCTTGCACAAACATCAGCCATCAGAGCCCAGTTAATGACCAGAATAAACAAACAACCTATACGTTGTTTTTAAACGTCTTGTACTGTAATGCATGACTTCTCTCTTTTAATTGTGAAAAAAACTGGCCGGTACGGGATCGAACCCTCGACCTTGGCGTTATTAGCACCACGCTCTAACCAACTGAGCTAACTGGCCAAGTCACTCTTACTGACAAGGTATTATAAAACAAGGAAATGTTTTTGCATTCCTCAAAAACGATTTCTGCACAATTACACGGGCTACAACACGCAAGAGTACTTTAAAAGGAAGCATTGCATGTATTAAAACACTCTGTCCCTTCTGCCCCACAGCTGTGGCATCATAATTAAATGACTTCTCATGATTAAAGCTGGCAATTTCACAAATCAAAGAAAAAAAAGTGTTTGGGACAGGTGTTATTTAAAAAATAATAATACTCTATATATTGCAAATAAAAAATATCACCCAACTGCCATGACATTGCCACCCGCAATACTGTGACTTGAATTCGAACCGAGGTTGCTGCGGCCACAACGCAGAGTACTAACCACTATACGATCAGGGCGAGCTACTTGGGCTACTCAGGCCCATGATGTATGTGACTTTTATAGTGCAAATCAGGTGACACTGTCAGTCATGAGAGTCTTATATGTAGTGTATGTGTTTTGAGGCAGATGCTGCACATTTCACCTCTTTGACTGGGATGTTCACAAACCAACACAGACTGCCCTCCAGTCCTACTCTGCAAGGACCGCTCCCTCCTTTTTACACCTCAAGCGTTATGTTATTCAAACATTGGAAGAGTAGTATCAAACCTCTTGGTAAGCCATGAAGAACTGGACATGATGTTTCGTATGTGGTGTGATGCACATGACAATACTCCGTAGGAGTCTCCCAGGACAGACACAATATTTCAGAATAGGCCTCCAGAACCTCACGTGAAGTCTCCCTAAGAGAACACAATATCACTGATGTGGCCTCCAAAACTTGGCACAGTACTATGGATACAGCATTTTTAGCTCCACGCAGCACACAGTGTCATTTTCCAAGCTCTCACAATCCATCAGACTCTGCTGCTCTTGCGTTGCCTGTTCTTGAGGCACTGAAGCTTGAACCTCTTCTGCCTCTTCAGTAACAGTGTCAGTAATGCAATGGTACTCAGGTGCTGCCTGTGCTGAACCTGTTGTTTGAAGCTTGCATTACTGCTGCCTAGGTTGTACTTTGAAGCGAGCAAAGCTTAAAAACATCTTTTCACGTCACAAAACCAAACTTATTGGCTTTGAAAATTGAAGATACTGGTGGCTGGTGGTACATTACAATGGCAGGTAAAAACCCGAAACATCTTTAGGTTTTAAAGAGGAGCAGTGTGTACATGAGGATAATTATAATAGGAGAAATTGTGTTTGCAGACAATGAGTCTTTAATCAAACAAAAAGTCTTGTATGAGGTTGTGTAAAAACAAGGCACTGCTGAGATTTGAACTCAGGATCTCCTGTTTACTAGACAAGCGCTTTAACCAACTAAGCCACAGCACCTATTTCCACTCATATAGAACCAATGTACCTTCTGTGTCGGTATCACTGTGAGGCACTCCATACTTTTCTGTCTCTAAATTTTTATCTAGCTACTACCGACAAGAAAATGGAGAAAGAAAAAACTGAACATGGTATGGAAAAATTACAAAGAGGGACACGACAAACGTATATCATTAGGTGTACATATCTGTATTCATTTTGCAATATTTACACGGGTGGACGAGTGTGCTATACATACGTTAAACTAAACAAGAGTGTAACGATGTTAAAGATCACTAATACATAGCAGACAATTTAATGATGCCTACATAACCCATGTGCTCTTTCCTTCACCTCTCGTCACCTCTGGACACCCCAACGAGAAGCCGAGAAATTGTCACTTTTGGAGAGAAAGTGTCACCTTTAGTAGATGCGTCCCAGCTTCAAACAGGGCTTCAAAAAGTGCATTTTGAGAGACCCAAGGAGCGGGCTGGTCGTCCAGCCATAGGAGAGGGAGGCTGGGGGCTGTTTGACCAGAGTGCCCTTTACATAGTACTAGCAACACTCACCTTTGAACAAACATCAGCCATCAGAGCCCAGTTAATGACCAGAATACACAAACAACCTATACGTTGTTTTTAAACGTCTTGTACTGTAATGCATGACTTTTCTATTTTAATTGTGAAAAATACTGGCCGGTACGGGGATCGAACCCGCGACCTTAGCGTTATTAACACCACGCTCTAACCAACTGAGCTGACTGGCCAAGTCATTCATACAGAAAAGGTATTATTACACAAGGAAATGTTTTTGCTTTCCTCAAAAACGATTTCTGCACAATTACATGGGCTACAACATGCAAAAGTACATTAAAAGTAAGAATTGCATGTATTAAAACACTCTTTCCCTACTGCCTCACAGCTGTGGCATCATAATGAAATGACTTCTCATGATTAAAGCTGGCAATTTCACAAATCAAAGAAAACAAAGTATTTGGGACAGGTGTTATTTAAAAAAATAATAATAATACTCTGTATATTGCAAATAAAAAATATCTCCCAGCTGCCATGACATTGCCACCCGCAATGCTGTGACTCGGATTCGAACCGAGGTTGCTGCGGCCACAACGCAGAGAACTAACCACAATACGATCACGGCGAGCTACTTGGGCTACTCAGGCCCATGATGTATGTGACTTTTATAGTGCAAATCAGGTGACACTGTCAGTCATGAGAGTCTTATATGTAGTGTATGTGTTTTGAGGCAGATGCTGCACATTTCGCCTCTTTGACTGGGATGTTCACAAACCAACACAGACTGCCCTCCAGTCCTACTCTGCAAGGACCGCTCCCTCCTTTTTACACCTCAAGCGTTATGTTATTCAAACATTGGAAGGGTAGTATCAAACCTCTTGGTAAGCCATGAAGAACTGGACATGATGTTTCGTATGTGGTGTGATGCACATGACAATACTCCGTAGGAGTCTCCCAGGACAGACACAATATTTCAGAATAGGCCTCCAGAACCTCACGTGAAGTCTCCCTAAGAGAACACAATATCACTGATGTGGCCTCCAAAACTTGGCACAGTACTATGGATACAGCATTTTTAGCTCCACGCAGCACACAGTGTCATTTTCCAAGCTCTCACAATCCATCAGACTCTGCTGCCCTTGCGTTGCCTGTTCTTGAGGCACTGAAGCTTGAACCTCTTCTGCCTCTTAAGTAACAGTGTCAGTAAAGCAATGGTACTCAGGTGCTGCCTGTGCTGCACCTGTTGTTTGAAGCTTGGTTACTGCAGCCTAGGTTGTACTTTGAAGCGAGCGAAGCTTAAAAACATCTTTTCACGTCACAAAACCAAACTGATTGACTTTGAAAATTAAAGATACTGGTGGCTGGTGGTACATTACAATGGCAGGTAAAAACCCGAAACATCTTTAGGTTTTAAGGAGGAGCATTGTGTACATGAGGATAATTATAATAGGAGAAAAGGTTGTTTGCAGACAATGAGTCTTTAATCAAACAAAAAGTCTTGTATGAGGTTGTGTAAAAACAAGGCACTGCTGAGATTCGAACTCAGGATCTCCTGTTTACTAGACAGGCGCTTTAACCAACTAAGCCACAGCGCCTATTTCCACTCACTAAGGACCATTGTGCCTTCTGTGTCGGTATCACTGTGAGGCACTCCATTCTTTTTTGTCTCTAAATTTTTATCCAGCTACTACCGACAAGAAAATGGAGAAAGAAAAACCTGAACATGGTATGGAAAAATTACAAAGAGGGTCACGACAAACGTATATCATTAGGTGTACATATCTGTATTCATTTTGCAATATTTACACGGGTGGACGAGTGTGCTATACATACGTTAAACTAAACAAGAGTGTAATGATGTTAAAGACCACTAATACATAGCAGACAATTTAATGATGCCTACATAACCCATGTGCTTTTTCCTTCACCTCTCGTCACCTCTGGACACCCCAACGAGAAGCAGAGAAATCGTCACTTTTGGAGAGAAAGTGTCACCTTTAGTTGATGCGTCCCAGCTTCAAACAGGGCTTCAAAAAGTGCATTTTGAGAGACCCAAGGAGCGGGCTGGTCGTCCAGCAATAGGAGAGGGAGGCTGGGGGCTGTTAGACCACAGTGCCCTTTACATGGTACTAGCAACACTCACCTTTGAACAAACATCAGCCATCAGAGCCCAGTTAATGACCAGAATAAACAAACAACCTATACGTTGTTTTTAAACGTCTTGTACTGTAATGCATGACTTTTCTATTTTAATTGTGAAAAATACTGGCCAGCACAGGGATCGAACCCGCGACCTTGGCGTTATTAGCAGTACGCTCTAACCAACTGAGCTAACCGGCCAAGTCATTCATGCAGAAAAGGTATTATTACACAAGGAAATGTTTTTGCATTCCTCAAAAACGATTTCTGCACAATTACACGCGCTACAACATGCAAGAGTATATTAAAAGTACGCATTGCATGTATTAAAACACTCTGTCCCTTCTGCCCCACAGCTGTTTCATCATAATGAAATGACTTCTCATGATTAAAGCTGGCAATTTCACAAATCAAAGAAAACAAAGTGTTTGGGACAGGTGTTATTTAAAAAATAATAATACTCAGTATATTGCAAATAAAAAATATCACCCAACTGCCATGCCATTGCCACCCGCAATGCCGTGACTCGGATTCGAACCAAGGTTGCTGCGGCCACAACGCAGAGTACTAACCACTATACGATCACTGCGAGCTACTTGGGCTACTCAGGCCCATGATGTATGTGACTTTTATAGTGCAAATCAGGTGACACTGTCAGTCATGAGAGTCTTATATGTAGTGTATGTGTTTTGAGGCAGATGCTGCACATTTCACCTCTTTGACTGGGATGTTCACAAACCAACACAGACTGCCCTCCAGTCCTACTCTGCAAGGACCGCTCCCTCCTTTTTACACCTCAAGCGTTATGTTATTCAAACATTGGAAGAGTAGTATCAAACCTCTTGGTAAGCCATGAAGAACTGGACATGATGTTTCGTATGTGGTGTGATGCACATGACAATACTCCGTAGGAGTCTCCCAGGACAGACACAATATTTCAGAATAGGCCTCCAGAACCTCACGTGAAGTCTCCCTAAGAGAACACAATATCACTGATGTGGCCTCCAAAACTTGGCACAGTACTATGGATACAGCATTTTTAGCTCCACGCAGCACACAGTGTCATTTTCCAAGCTCTCACAATCCATCAGACTCTGCTGCTCTTGCGTTGCCTGTTCTTGAGGCACTGAAGCTTGAACCTCTTCTGCCTCTTCAGTAACAGTGTCAGTAATGCAATGGTACTCAGGTGCTGCCTGTGCTGAACCTGTTGTTTGAAGCTTGCATTACTGCTGCCTAGGTTGTACTTTGAAGCGAGCAAAGCTTAAAAACATCTTTTCACGTCACAAAACCAAACTTATTGGCTTTGAAAATTGAAGATACTGGTGGCTGGTGGTACATTACAATGGCAGGTAAAAACCCGAAACATCTTTAGGTTTTAAAGAGGAGCAGTGTGTACATGAGGATAATTATAATAGGAGAAATTGTGTTTGCAGACAATGAGTCTTTAATCAAACAAAAAGTCTTGTATGAGGTTGTGTAAAAACAAGGCACTGCTGAGATTTGAACTCAGGATCTCCTGTTTACTAGACAAGCGCTTTAACCAACTAAGCCACAGCACCTATTTCCACTCATATAGAACCATTGTACCTTCTGTGTCGGTATCACTGTGAGGCACTCCATACTTTTCTGTCTCTAAATTTTTATCTAGCTACTACCGACAAGAAAATGGAGAAAGAAAAAACTGAACATGGTATGGAAAAATTACAAAGAGGGACACGACAAACGTATATCATTAGGTGTACATATCTGTATTCATTTTGCAATATTTACACGGGTGGACGAGTGTGCTATACATACGTTAAACTAAACAAGAGTGTAACGATGTTAAAGATCACTAATACATAGCAGACAATTTAATGATGCCTACATAACCCATGTGCTCTTTCCTTCACCTCTCGTCACCTCTGGACACCCCAACGAGAAGCCGAGAAATTGTCACTTTTGGAGAGAAAGTGTCACCTTTAGTAGATGCGTCCCAGCTTCAAACAGGGCTTCAAAAAGTGCATTTTGAGAGACCCAAGGAGCGGGCTGGTCGTCCAGCCATAGGAGAGGGAGGCTGGGGGCTGTTTGACCAGAGTGCCCTTTACATAGTACTAGCAACACTCACCTTTGAACAAACATCAGCCATCAGAGCCCAGTTAATGACCAGAATACACAAACAACCTATACGTTGTTTTTAAACGTCTTGTACTGTAATGCATGACTTTTCTATTTTAATTGTGAAAAATACTGGCCGGTACGGGGATCGAACCCGCGACCTTAGCGTTATTAACACCACGCTCTAACCAACTGAGCTGACTGGCCAAGTCATTCATACAGAAAAGGTATTATTACACAAGGAAATGTTTTTGCTTTCCTCAAAAACGATTTCTGCACAATTACATGGGCTACAACATGCAAAAGTACATTAAAAGTAAGAATTGCATGTATTAAAACACTCTTTCCCTACTGCCTCACAGCTGTGGCATCATAATGAAATGACTTCTCATGATTAAAGCTGGCAATTTCACAAATCAAAGAAAACAAAGTGTTTGGGACAGGTGTTATTTAAAAAAATAATAATAATACTCTGTATATTGCAAATAAAAAATATCTCCCAGCTGCCATGACATTGCCACCCGCAATGCTGTGACTCTTATTCGAACCGAGGTTGCTGCGGCCACAACGCAGAGAACTAACCACAATACGATCACGGCGAGCTACTTGGGCTACTCAGGCCCATGATGTATGTGACTTTTATAGTGCAAATCAGGTGACACTGTCAGTCATGAGAGTCTTATATGTAGTGTATGTGTTTTGAGGCAGATGCTGCACATTTCGCCTCTTTGACTGGGATGTTCACAAACCAACACAGACTGCCCTCCAGTCCTACTCTGCAAGGACCGCTCCCTCCTTTTTACACCTCAAGCGTTATGTTATTCAAACATTGGAAGGGTAGTATCAAACCTCTTGGTAAGCCATGAAGAACTGGACATGATGTTTCGTATGTGGTGTGATGCACATGACAATACTCCGTAGGAGTCTCCCAGGACAGACACAATATTTCAGAATAGGCCTCCAGAACCTCACGTGAAGTCTCCCTAAGAGAACACAATATCACTGATGTGGCCTCCAAAACTTGGCACAGTACTATGGATACAGCATTTTTAGCTCCACGCAGCACACAGTGTCATTTTCCAAGCTCTCACAATCCATCAGACTCTGCTGCCCTTGCGTTGCCTGTTCTTGAGGCACTGAAGCTTGAACCTCTTCTGCCTCTTAAGTAACAGTGTCAGTAAAGCAATGGTACTCAGGTGCTGCCTGTGCTGCACCTGTTGTTTGAAGCTTGGTTACTGCAGCCTAGGTTGTACTTTGAAGCGAGCGAAGCTTAAAAACATCTTTTCACGTCACAAAACCAAACTGATTGACTTTGAAAATTAAAGATACTGGTGGCTGGTGGTACATTACAATGGCAGGTAAAAACCCGAAACATCTTTAGGTTTTAAGGAGGAGCATTGTGTACATGAGGATAATTATAATAGGAGAAAAGGTTGTTTGCAGACAATGAGTCTTTAATCAAACAAAAAGTCTTGTATGAGGTTGTGTAAAAACAAGGCACTGCTGAGATTCGAACTCAGGATCTCCTGTTTACTAGACAGGCGCTTTAACCAACTAAGCCACAGCGCCTATTTCCACTCACTAAGGACCATTGTGCCTTCTGTGTCGGTATCACTGTGAGGCACTCCATTCTTTTTTGTCTCTAAATTTTTATCCAGCTACTACCGACAAGAAAATGGAGAAAGAAAAACCTGAACATGGTATGGAAAAATTACAAAGAGGGTCACGACAAACGTATATCATTAGGTGTACATATCTGTATTCATTTTGCAATATTTACACGGGTGGACGAGTGTGCTATACATACGTTAAACTAAACAAGAGTGTAATGATGTTAAAGACCACTAATACATAGCAGACAATTTAATGATGCCTACATAACCCATGTGCTTTTTCCTTCACCTCTCGTCACCTCTGGACACCCCAACGAGAAGCAGAGAAATCGTCACTTTTGGAGAGAAAGTGTCACCTTTAGTTGATGCGTCCCAGCTTCAAACAGGGCTTCAAAAAGTGCATTTTGAGAGACCCAAGGAGCGGGCTGGTCGTCCAGCAATAGGAGAGGGAGGCTGGGGGCTGTTAGACCACAGTGCCCTTTACATGGTACTAGCAACACTCACCTTTGAACAAACATCAGCCATCAGAGCCCAGTTAATGACCAGAATAAACAAACAACCTATACGTTGTTTTTAAACGTCTTGTACTGTAATGCATGACTTTTCTATTTTAATTGTGAAAAATACTGGCCAGCACAGGGATCGAACCCGCGACCTTGGCGTTATTAGCAGTACGCTCTAACCAACTGAGCTAACCGGCCAAGTCATTCATACAGAAAAGGTATTATTACACAAGGAAATGTTTTTGCATTCCTCAAAAACGATTTCTGCACAATTACACGCGCTACAACATGCAAGAGTATATTAAAAGTACGCATTGCATGTATTAAAACACTCTGTCCCTTCTGCCCCACAGCTGTTTCATCATAATGAAATGACTTCTCATGATTAAAGCTGGCAATTTCACAAATCAAAGAAAACAAAGTGTTTGGGACAGGTGTTATTTAAAAAATAATAATACTCAGTATATTGCAAATAAAAAATATCACCCAACTGCCATGCCATTGCCACCCGCAATGCCGTGACTCGGATTCGAACCAAGGTTGCTGCGGCCACAACGCAGAGTACTAACCACTATACGATCACTGCGAGCTACTTGGGCTACTCAGGCCCATGATGTATGTGACTTTTATAGTGCAAATCAGGTGACACTGTCAGTCATGAGAGTCTTATATGTAGTGTATGTGTTTTGAGGCAGATGCTGCACATTTCACCTCTTTGACTGGGATGTTCACAAACCAACACAGACTGCCCTCCAGTCCTACTCTGCTAGGACCGCTCCCTCCTTTTTACACCTCAAGCGTTATGTTATTTGAACATTGGAAGAGTAGTATCAAACCTCTTGGTAAGCCATGAAGAACTGGACATGACGTTTCGTATGTGGTGTGATGCACATGACAATACTCCGTAGGAGTCTCCCAGGACAGACACAATATTTCAGAATAGGCCTCCAGAACCTCACGTGAAGTCTCCCTAAGAGAACACAATATCACTGATGTGGCCTCCAAAACTTGGCACAGTACTATGGATACAGCATTTTTAGCTCCACGCAGCACACAGTGTCTTTTTCCAAGCTCTCACAATCCATCAGACTCTGCTGCCCTTGCGTTGCCTGTTCTTGAGGCACTGAAGCTTGAACCTCTTCTGCCTCTTCAGTAACAGTGTCAGTAATGCAATGGTACTCAGGTGCTGCCTGTGCTGCACCTGTTGTTTGAAGCTTGCATTACTGCTGCCTAGGTTGTACTTTGAAGCGAGCGAAGCTTAAAAACATCTTTTCACGTCACAAAACCAAACTGATTGGCTTTGAAAATTAAAGATACTGGTGGCTGGTGGTACATTACAATGGCAGGTAAAAACCCGAAACATCTTTAGGTTTTAAGGAGGAGCATTGTGTACATGAGGATAATTATAATAGGAAAAATTGTGTTTGCAGACAATGAGTCTTTAATCAAACAAAAAGTCGTGTATGAGGTTGTGTTAAAACAAGGCACTGCTGAAATTCGAACTCAGGATCTCCTGTTTACTAGACAGGCGCTTTAACCAACTAAGCCACAGCGCCTATTTCCACTCACTTAGAACCATTGTACCTTCTGTGTCGGTATCACTGTGAGGCACTCCATACTTTTCTGTCTCTAAATTTTTATCCAGCTACTACCGACAGGAAAATGGAGAAAGAAAAACCTGAACATGGTATGGAAAAATTACAAAGAGGGTCACGACAAACGTATATCATTAGGTGTACATATCTGTATTCATTTTGCAATATTTACACGGGTGGACGAGTGTGCTATACATACGTTAAACTAAACAAGAGTGTAACGATGTTAAAGATCACTAATACATAGCAGACAATTTAATGATGCCTACATAACGCATGTGCTCTTTCCTTCACCTCTCGTCACCTCTGGACACCCCAACGAGAAGCCGAGAAATTGTCACTTTTGGAGAGAAAGTGTCACCTTTAGTTGATGCATCCCAGCTTCAAACAGGGCTTCAAAAAGTGCACTTTGAGAGACCCAAGGAGCGGGCTGGTCGTCCAGCCATAGGAGAGGGAGGCTGGGGGCTGTTTGACCAGAGTGCCCTTTACATGGTACTAGCAACACTCACCTTTGAACAAACATCAGCCATCAGAGCCCAGTTAATGACCAGAATACACAAACAACCTATACGTTGTTTTTAAACGTCTTGTACTGTAATGCATGACTTTGCTATTTTAATTGTGAAAAATACTGGCCGGTACGGGGATCGAACCCTCGACCTTAGCATTATTAGCACCACACTCTAACCAACTGAGCTGACCGGCCAAGTCATTCATACAGAAAAGGTATTATTACACGAGGAAATGTTTTTGCATTCCTCAAAAACAATTTCTGCGCAATTACATGGGCTACAACATGCAAAAGTACATTAAAAGTAAGAATTGCATGTATTAAAACACTCTTTCCCTACTGCCTCACAGCTGTGGCATCATAATGAAATGACTTCTCATGATTAAAGCTGGCAATTTCACAAATCAAAGAAAACAAAGTGTTTGGGACAGGTGTTATTTAAAAAAATTATAATAATACTCTGTGTATTGCAAATAAAAAATATCTCCCAGCTGCCATGACATTGCCACCTGCAATGCTGTGACTCGGATTCGAACCGAGGTTGCTGCAGCCACAACGCAGAGTACTAACCACTATACGATCACGGCGAGCTACTTGGGCTATTCAGGCCCATGATGTATGTGACTTTTATAGTGCAAATCAGGTGACACTGTCAGTCATGAGAGTCTTATATGTAGTGTATGTGTTTTGAGGCAGATGCTGCACATTTCGCCTCTTTGACTGGGATGTTCACAAACCAACACAGACTGCCCTCCAGTCCTACTCTGCAAGGACCGCTCCCTCCTTTTTACACCTCAAGCGTTATGTTATTCAAACATTGGAAGGGTAGTATCAAACCTCTTGGTAAGCTATGAAGAACTGGACATGAGGTTTCGTATGTGGTGTGATGCACATGACAATACTCCGTAGGAGTCTCCCAGGACAGACACAATATTTCAGAATAGGCCTCCAGAACCTCACGTGAAGTCTCCCTAAGAGAACACAATATCACTGATGGGGCCTCCAAAACTTGGCACAGTACTATGGATACAGCATTTTTAGCTCCACGCAGCACACAGTGTCATTTTCCAAGCTCTCACAATCCATCAGACTCTGCTGCCCTTGCGTTGCCTGTTCTTGAGGCACTGAAGCTTGAACCTCTTCTGCCTCTTCAGTAACAGTGTCAGTAATGCAATGGTACTCAGGTGCTGCCTGTGCTGCACCTCTTGTTTGAAGCTTGGTTACTGCTGCCTAGGTTGTACTTTGAAGCGAGCGAAGCTTAAAAACATCTTTTCACGTCACAAAACCAAACTGATTGGCTTTGAAAATTAAAGATACTGGTGGCTGGTGGTACATTACAATGGCAGGTAAAAACCCGAAACATCTTTAGGTTTTAAGGAGGAGCATTGTGTACATGAGGATAATTATGATAGGAGAAATTGTGTTTGCAGACAATGAGTCTTTAATCAAACAAAAAGTCTTGTATGAGGTTGTGTAAAAACAAGGCACTGCTGAGATTCAAACTCAGGATCTCCTGTTTACTAGACAGGCGCTTTAACCAACTAAGCCACAGCGCCTATTTCCACTCGCTTAGAACCATTGTGCCTTCTGTGTCTGTATCACTGTGAGGCACTCCATACTTTTACGTCTCTAAATTTTTATCCAGCTACTACCGACAAGAAAATGGAGAAAGAAAAACCTGAACATGGTATGGAAAAATTACAAAGAGGGTCACGACAAACATATATCATTAGGTGTACATATCTGTATTCATTTTGCAATATTTACACGGGTGGACGAGTGTGCTAAACATACTTTAAACTAAACGAGAGTGTAACGATGCTAAAGATCACTAATACATAGCAGACAATTTAATGATGCCTACATAACCCATGTGCTTTTTCCTTCACCTCTCGTCACCTCTGGACACCCCAACGAGAAGCCGAGAAATCGTCACTTTTGGAGAGAAAGTGTCACCTTTAGTTGATGCGTCCCAGCTTCAAACAGGGCTTCAAAAAGTGCATTTTGAGAGACCCAAGGAGCGGGCTGGTCGTCCAGCCATAGGAGAGGGAGGCTGGGGGCTGTTTGACCAGAGTGCCCTTTACATGGTACTAGAAACACTCACCTTTGAACAAACATCAGCCATCAGAGCCCAGTTAATGACCAGAATAAACAAACAACCTATACGTTGTTTTTAAACGTCTTGTACTGTAATGCATGACTTTTCTATTTCAATTGTGAAAAATACTGGCCAGTACGGGGATCGAACCCGCGACCTTGGCGTTATTAGCAGTACGCTCTAACCAACTGAGCTAACCGGCCAAGTCATTCATACAGAAAAGGTATTATTACACAAGGAAATGTTTTTGCATTCCTCAAAAACGATTTCTGCACAATTACACGGGCTACAACATGCAAGAGTACATTAAAAGTAAGCATTGCATGTATTAAAACACTCTGTCCCTTCTGCCCCACAGCTGTGGCATCATAATGAAATGACTTCTCATGATTAAAGCTGGCAATTTCACAAATCAAAGAAAACAAAGTGTTTGGGACAGGTGTTATTTAAAAAATAATAATACTCTGTATATTGCAAATAAAAAATATCACCCAACCGCCATGACATTGCCACCCGCAATGTCGTGACTCGGATTCGAACCGAGGTTGCTGCGGCCACAACGCAGAGTACTAACCACTATACGATCACGCGAGCTACTTGGGCTACTCAGGCTCATGATGTATGTGACTTTTATAGTGCAAATCAGGTGACACTGTCAGTCATGAGAGTCTTATATGTAGTGTATGTGTTTTGAGGCAGATGCTGCACATTTCACCTCTTTGACTGGGATGTTCACAAACCAACACAGACTGCCCTCCAGTCCTTCTCTGCTAGGACCGCTCCCTCCTTTTTACACTTCAAGCGTTATGTTATTCAAACATTGGAAGATTAGTATCAAACCTCTTGGTAAGCCATGAAGAACTGGACATGACGTTTCATGTGTGGTGTGATGCACATGACAATACTCCGTAGGAGTCTCCCAGGACAGACACAATATTTCAGAATAGGCCTCCAGATTCTCACGTGAAGTCTCCCTAAGAGAACACAATATCACTGATGTGGCCTCCAAAACTTGGCACAGTACTATGGATACAGCATTTTTAGCTCAACGCAGCACACAGTGTCATTTTCCAAGCTCTCACAATCCATCAGACTCTGCTGCCTTTGCGTTGCCTGTTCTTGAGGCACTGAAGCTTGATCCTCTTATGCCTTTTCAGTAACAGTGTCAGTAATGCAATGGTACTCAGGTGCTGCCTGTGCTGCACCTGTTGTTTGAAGCTTGCATTACTGCTGCCTAGGTTGTACTTTGAAGCGAGCGAAGCTTAAAAACATCTTTTCACGTCACAAAACCAAACTGATTGGCTTTGAAAATTAAAGATACTGGTGGCTGGTGGTACATTACAATGGCAGGTAAAAACCCGAAAAATCTTTAGGTTTTAAGGAGGAGCATTGTGTACATGAGGATAATTATAATAGGAGAAATTGTGTTTGCAGACAATGAGTCTTTAATCAAACAAAAAGTCTTGTATGAGGTTGTGTAAAAACAAGGCACTGCTGAGATTCGAACTCAGGATCTCCTGTTTACTAGACGGGCGCTTTTTACCAACTAAGCCACAGCGCCTATTTCCACTCACTTAGAACCATTGTACCTTCTGTGTCGGTATCACTGTGAGGCACTCCATACTTTTCTGTCTCTAAATTTGTATCCAGCTACTACCGACAAGAAAATGGAGAAAGAAAAACCTGAACATGGTATGGAAAAATTACAAAGAGGGTCACGACAAACGTATATCATTAGGTGTACATATCTGTATTCATTTTGCAATATTTACACGGGTGGACGAGTGTGCTATACATACGTTAAACTAAACAAGAGTGTAACGATGTTAAAGATCACTAATACATAGCAGACAATTTAATGATGCCTACATAACCCATGTGCTCTTTCGTTCACCTCTCGTTACCTCTGGACACCCCAACAAGAAGCCGAGAAATCGTCACTTTTGGAGAGAAAGTGTCACCTTTAGTTGATGCATCCCAGCTTCAAACAGGGCTTCAAAAAGTGCACTTTGAGAGACCCAAGGAGCGGGCTAGTCATCCAGCCATAGGAGAGGGAGGCTGGGGGCTGTTAGACCACAGTGCCCTTTACATGGTACTAGCAACACTCACCCTTGCACAAACATCAGCCATCAGAGCCCAGTTAATGACCAGAATAAACAAACAACCTATACGTTGTTTGTAAACGTCTTGTACTGTAATGCATGACTTCTCTCTTTTAATTGTGAAATAAACTGGCCGGTACGGGGATCGAACCCGCGACCTTGGCGTTATTAGCACCACGCTCTAACCAACTGAGCTAACCGGCCAAGTCAGTCTTTTTTTTTTTTTTTTTGTCCTCATCTTGCGATTACTGTATGATTACGGAGTATCAGGTGTCTGCCTCTTTATTCTTTTCCGACACTGCCCCTCGATCTCTCTTGCCTGGGGAGTTTTATCTCCCTCTTGTTGGTTTTGAGGAGTTTCCTTTACTCGTTACATACCAATGCTTCTGATTTGGAACGAGGGGAGCTAGCCAACTTGACTACTCGACAAGTACCGTACTTGTCCACCAGAAGATGTATCGCTTTAATCATAGGACTTATGTTTGGTTCTTATTTGGTGTTTAAGAAACTTTCAAAACTATCCCAGAACTTAAATCTCTTACTTACATTTCCTTACTTATCAAGTTTGTTAATTCTTATTGCCGAATTCAACCATTCTGCATGAGTTGGGCAAAAGGAACCTATCCATTTAATACAAATTTCCCTCCTTGCAAGAACTATTAATACAAAGAGAAGATTTTCTTGTTCCTTAGTGAGTCCCCCCTCATTTCCTGGATCTACAATCCCAAAGAGAGTAAGAATTATACTCACAGTTAGTTGTTTGGACAGGATAGTGCTCAGGGTCTTACCAACTTGATCCCAAAATTCTTTCAGTCGGGGGCAGCTTTTAAACATGTGGATGTCGTCTGTTTTTTCTTCTCCACACTTAGGGCATTTCTTTATTCCAGCATTTTTGAATTCGGAGAGTTTTTTTGGTGTCCAATACGCCCGATGAATTGTATACAAATGGTTCCTTTTCAAGGCAGCGGATTTCAAGGTTGACCAGCATTTAGCCACAGATTTTTCCCAAATTATGTCTAAATCTGTTGTTAAAATATCTTTCCCCCATATTTGCGTTTCTATGTTAAGGTTAATGTCATTGGCCGTTATCAGAGCCCAGTACCACTTTGCTACTTCTTTTGGTAATCGTGTTGTTTTGACCATGTCATTTTCCAGATTGTCATTACCATTTACACTGGGGAGAGTTTTGGACCAACTTAAAATTTGGTAATATTTAAATTTGGATAGTCTGTTGTTTGTCAACTCTTGAAGCTCTGACCAAGTTTTCAGGTTCGGACCATTTAGTATTTGTCCCCAATACTTTATGTTGGCTCTTTTTAATGAAGATGCGAGAATATCTTTTAGGCATTCTGGGGTTCCGGGGGAGTCCCAAATAGGGGCCCATTTACTGTAGTATGATATTTTCAGGATACCTCTGATTTGTGTCCACATCTTTGTTGCATCTCTTAATGTCTTAAGTTTTATTTTTTTAAAGTACTTGGGGTGTCCATACTTAAACAGTGCATGATCCTCTGATTTTGTAATTACTTGCAAGTAGGTTGGGTAGTTGTCATGGCTTTTTAGTAGTACTTTGATATTCTTGAATTGGAAGGCTCTGCAGTATTCTACCAAGTCTGGGCTGGCCAACCCTCCATCTTTCTTACACCTCCTAATCTTTTTCCAAGCAATCCTCGTGCCTTTCGCTGCCCATATAAAACTTGTAATGTCTCTCTGTGCTCGGGCTAGTTCCGTTTTTCCAAACTCCATTGGTATTGCATTAAATAAAAAAGTGAACTTTGGTAAGACGGTCATCTTGATTATATTTGACCTCCCAATCAAGCTCAATGGTAAAGAGGCCCATGTCTCAAGCAGTTTTCTTACATCTCCGGCTACCTTATTCAAATTCCTTTTTGTAGTCTTCTCTATATCATGATTTACTAGGATTCCTAGGTATCTGATTTCATTTTTTATGTAGTTGCTTTGAAAGGCAGTGTTCCATGTCATGATCTCTGTTTTCGTTTGGTTCACCAGATATCCTGAAACTTTCCCAAATGTATCTAAAGTTTTCTCGATTGTATCCTTGGCTTTTGGGTAGTCATCTGTAAAAATCATTAAGTCATCCGCGTAAAGTGCGATTTTCTTCTCCCATATGCCATATTTAAATGGAGTGATTTTTTTGTTGTTTCTTAACTTATTCGCTAGCGGTTCAATGTATAAATTGAATAGTAAAGGGGAAAGTGGACATCCCTGCCTCGTTCCTCTACTTATCTTTATGTTTTCTGTTAGACTGCCATTTATTAGAACCTTAGATCTTGGATCCTTATAAATTTGGTTTACCATATGGATAAAGTGTGACCCTAAGTTGTTTTTGACCATAACTTTCTCAAGAAAGGTCCAGTTGACCCTATCGAAAGCCTTTGCGGCATCAACTGTAAGTATGGCAAGAGGAGTTTTCTCGTTTGTTGCAATATCTATTGCAGTTAGTAGCTCTTGTGTTACTTCATGTAGATTTCTCCCTTTTATAAATCCTTTTTGATCTTGGTGCAGCAGTTTTGATAATACTTTCCCTAGTCGAGCTGCCATTATTTTTGTAAATATTTTGTAGTCAGCGTTCAGCAATGATATTGGACGATATGACTCGCATTTAACAGGGTTCTTTCCGGGTTTCAAGATGATTGTAATTATGGCATCGTTCCAGGAGTCTGGTATAGGTTTCTGTTGTGTAAGAATTAAATTAATTAGTTTGGTTATATGAGGAAGTATGGGATCTTTCAGTTTCATGTATAGTTCATTTGGTAAGGCATCTGGCCCTGCTGCTTTTCCTTTTTTCAAACTTTTAATGGCGTCTGCCACTTCATCTTCTAGGACTTCTTTGTCTAGAGCTTCTCTTTCGTTTTCAGTAAGCTTTAGGAATGCTGCATCTTCCAGGTAGGAGTTGATCTTTTGATCTGAAGGATTTATATCCTCCGTATATAGCTCTTTAAAGAATTTCCAGAATTCTTGCCTGATAATGTTTTCATCAGAGTTAGGAATAGTTTGATCATCCGGAATTATGCTTTTCACTTTGTTTTTAGCTAGATCTGTTTTGAGCTTCCATGCCAGCCATTTTCCACAACCTTCACCAAACTCATGCTTTGCTAGTTTGCTGGAATCCCATTTTTTCTTCAATCTCTCTTCCAAAATGTGATCTATTTTATCTTTTTGCATCTGTTTTTTTTGAAGAAGATCTTGTTTCCTTACCTCCTCTTGTTCTATGGATATAGCGATATCTAAGGAGTTGATGTCTTTTTCCAAATCTGAGATCTCTTGTTTTAGTTGCTTGTATTTACGAGCACCTAGACTCAGAAGTTTACCCCTTATAACAGCTTTAAAGGTATCCCAAGTTATTTGTTCCGTGGTACCTGATGCATTTAATTCAAAGAAGTTTTTTGTTTCAATTTCCAGCTCACTTATTACCTGTTCGTCTTCTAGCAAAGCTCTCTCAACTGTGAATCTTCTTTCAGATATTTTTTCTGTAATTTGTAATTCTAGTTGTACTGCTGAATGATCTGACAAGTGAGCTGGTAGGTGGGATACTCTTTTCACTATCTTTGATAATTCGTTACTAATCAGAAAGAAGTCGATCCTAGATTTATGTCCCAGTTTTTTGTTGTATAAGGTGAACGGGTGCAATTTTTCTCCTTTATTTTTCCAGATGTCTACCAGGTCAAGATCCCTATTATAAATCCCAATCCATTGACTCATTTTTTTCAGATTAGTCTGTCTGCCTGGTGGTGATCTGTCTAATTTTAAATCCATCACTAGGTTGAAATCACCTCCCAGTATTATGGGAGAGGTAGCTAGTAGTAACTGAGAGTATAATTTTCGCAACGGGTCGGCATCATCCAAGTTGGGACCATAGTAGCCTGCGACAGTGATGGGAGAGTTTCCTATTTTAACGCTAGCTGTGGCCCATCTACCTTTGCTATCCACTTCTGAGGCGGTTACAGTTGCTTTTAAGGATTTCTTAAAGATTATCGCGATTCCCTTGATATTGCATTGTTGTGTAGTGCAGATAAGAGTATCTACCCACCGTAAGTTCTTAATTATTTGGTCCCATTCTTCTTTTAACAAATGAGTTTCTTGTAGTATTATTATCTCACTTCTTTCAATTCCAGGATTTTATTCCTCCTACTTTTTGTCCTCAAACCGTTCACATTCCAAGATAGGATTTTTACGTCCCTACTTGTGCTCCCCATTTATTCTTTTCACATATTGCAATTTCTTGTAATGTATCACTCCCATTTGTTTTGATGTCCTGAATTTTCGCAGATGAGGTTTTTGTTTTTTTTCCCCTATTTTGCTCCCCACCATTTTCCGTGTAATTTTATGCTTTCTAGTTTGTGCCTTAAAGTTACCCTCCCCGGGGAAGCCTCCATCTTCTTCTCCTTCGGTTATCTTCATAACCCTTTTGGCTTCCCGTTCCCATTCCCGTGATTCTTATCTATATACAGTTTAAAAATGAGTTAAGTTGGTTGGTTTAAAGCTCCTTCATATTTGTTATATACCTTACACTTGAGTGAGATATGGATTATATGTATTTCTTCTTTTGCTTTCTTTTTTAGGTTGTATTAGGTTATATATGCGTTTGTATAAGGTTGTTTAACCCAGGGGTTCCTCTGAGCGTACTTGATCTCTGATTTGCTTTATCAAATTTTTCACCTCTTCTGGCTCTCTTAGATTACGCATTTTATTCCTCCACATAATGCGTAATGATGGTGGAAATTTCATCTGCACCGTGGCACCTAATTGCTGCAGTTCTGACATTAGGTTTCCCAGTTCCCATTGTCTAGTCTGAGAGGCTTTTGACATATCAGAGATTAAAGTTCCAACTATCTTTGTTGTAGGTTCCTTTTCTCAATGCCTCCCCCAAGATCCTATCCTTCAACATATATGTTTTGAAATTGACTAGGATCTTCCTGGGTGTTTTTCTTTCTTTGTTCTTTCCGTAAGGATCTCTATGTACTCTTTGTATGTCTTCTTCCAGTACCCCTTTATCTACCCATGGGAAATGTTCTACCAGAAGTGCCACTACAAATGCTTTAATATCCTTGTCCTCTTGATTCTCCGGCACATTTAGTATCCTAAAGTTGTTTTTCCTTGCTTGATTCTCCAAGGATTCCAGTTTTTCATTCATGATTTTGTTTTCTGATCTTAAGGAGTTAATTTCCTTCCTGTTTTTTTCCACCCTTTTGTCTAAGCCTGCAACTTCACTCTCCACTGCCGTAACTCTGTCTCCTAGTGCAAGTCCAACTTGCTATCCAATTTCTCGCAAACCTCCTGTATTTTGTTTTGCTTTGCTTCTGAAATGGAGAATTTCTCTTTCATTTCTGTCCAAATTTTTTCCAGAAGTTCGTCTGTGTGGGTTTTTACAGTATCCTTATTGTTTCCTACAGATCTTGCATCGTCTTCTTCTTTGTCTTCAACTTCTTCATTTATATGTGCTGCTGCTGCTGCGACAGCAGCAGAGGTCTCGGTACCCCCCTCTGCCATATGAACTTCAGTTCCCTCTTCTGTTCTGCTTCCTTTGATTTTCCAGATTTCTTCCAAACTCTTGTTTTCTACCAAGCTCTTTTTCTTGTTTCTAGGTTTTCTGCCTTTATTTGCACTACCTGAGCTTGTTTTTCCGGCTCGAAGTGAGACCGTCCGTGGATTCTCCTTTTCGAAAGAGTGAGCGTCTGTAGGTTTAATAGCCTCCTCTTTCTCCCCCTTTTGAGCTCCCGGAGCCAGTTGTGTTTGTGAGGAGACTAAAGGCTCTGAGTTCAGCCCTTGTTGCTGAATTTTGAAGTAAGACCTTAGAGATGGAGTAACTTTTATTTTTATTTTAGATCTCTGAGTAGACTCCAAATTGCTTTCCTCCTTCTCTAAAGTGTTCTTGAGGTAACCTTTGGATGTGGATTTTTGTTTTTTCCTGCTCACTCTCGGAGTAATGCCTTTAGGGAATTGCTCCTGGCTCAAAAAATGTTTATTGCGCAGACTATAAAAGGATTTCGCTGTGTTGATCTGAGTTCCAGGCTGCTGGGGTTCTAATACTTCTTTAGATTTAGACTCTCCTCGATTTTTTTTTGAAAGTCTCTCTAACTCTTGAGGTACCTCCTCCTCTTTTTCCTCCGGTGTTGGTTTTATGAGTTTACTCATATGCTGATTGATTTTGGAATTTTTTTCTTTTGTAATGGAAAAATAACAAGGCTGACAATGTTTGTAGGGCTGACAAAGCTGAAAAGACTGACTGTTAGAAATGCTAGAATTATAGCATATGTTGGTTTGTTGAGCTATGTGAAACAGATTATCTGATATCCAAACACTCTCTGATTCATGGATATTTTTGGTTTCTGCTTCGTCGTTCTTTTGTGATATGACAAATTTCTGTCCTTTTGATTTTGTGCCTCTACACTCTTTTTTCCACTCCAACACGTTCTTGTACGCTCTTTTCTGCCCCGTTATGTTCTGTGAGGTGTCCCTGAGCCCACTTATTGTGACCGATTTTATGACAGAGACTGGGACTGGAACTGGGACTGGGACAGGGGCAGACTTTACCTCGCTGGCATGCTCGTGTAACAGCGACCGCTGTTCCCTGACTCTACCGGTCGTGCCCCGGAACTGATACCTTAGTCTTCCGGAGGCACGGCGGCAACGCGACTTTGCTTTCCCTGCAGCGCTCCACTTGTGGAAACGCTCCCCAGCCTCAGTGAGGATTCCGAGATTCTGCTCCGCCTTACCCGGTCTGAGGCTTCCGTCTGCTCTGCTGGACGATCCCTGTAACCTCTGCTCGGAGGCTGCACCTCCCGTCCCTGGGTCACCAAGCGTAGGATACCGAGCTTCACTCGCCACCCCGCAGACAGACGAGAGAGGGAAAGACCCGAGGAAAAACACCATTCCAGGGCATGCTCCGCAAGAGGTAGGAGAAAGTATGTCGTCCGGTTACGACAGATTGTTAGTTTTTTGTTATCCTCCGTACATCCTTTCTCTATCGTCCGTTTTGCTGGAGCCTATTCCAACCGCTACTGTGGTGAACCACGGGTGCTCTGGGAGCTCTCCGGCTGAGCTTCCTACTCAGCCGCCATCTTCCCCCCTCCAACACCAAGTCATTCTTACAGAAAAGGTATTATTACACAAGGAAATGTTTTTGCATTCCTCAAAAACGATTTCTGCACAATTACACGGGCTACAACATGCAAGAGTACATTAAAAGTAAGCATTGCATGTATTAAAACACTCTGTCCCTGCTGCCCCACAGCTGTGGCATCATAATGAAATGACTTCTCATGATTAAAGCTGGCAATTTCACAAATCAAAGAAAACAAAGTGTTTGGGACAGGTGTTATTTAAAAAATAATAATACTCTGTATATTGCAAATAAAAAATATCACTCAACTGCCATGACATTGCCACCCACAATGCCGTGACTCGGATTCGAACCGAGGTTGCTGCAGCCACAACGCAGAGTACTAACCACTTTACGATCACGGCGAGCTACTTGGGCTACTCAGGCCCATGATGTATGTGTAGTGTGACAAAGCAGGCATTCACGATAGTTGATGTCACAAGTATTTATTTATATGAATATAAGGGCCCGCAAGGAGCGGAAACAACATATGACTGTCACGTCGGGAGTCAGCTGTCATCTGCATGACAGTTACACTGACGTCACATAAATACCTCATGAAAGTTCCATGATCTGTCACAGTTATGTCAGATCATGGAGAATGAAAACATACTATAATTAATGATCCCCAAACAATAACCAACATGAATGTACGACATCTCCCTTTTTCCCCAAAGAAGAACAAAACAGACACAGTTTTCTACTCCATCACATAGTATTTGAATCTCTCTGGCATATTGATGGCTCTTCCCCCTCTTGTGGTCATTCCCCCTTTTGGTTCGGGGATGATTCCTTCCACGCGTATAGCAGGGGCACCAGTCCCTTCATTGCCATGGTTCATAACGGAGTTGTCTTGTGTTAGAACAGAGTCACCTTTTCTAACAGGAGTATTCCTCGAACTTTCAACTAACTGTGAAGAAAACCTGTGATTGACATTAGCATGCGATTGATGTTGGTTATTTGGTATGTCTTCCCATTCCAGCACACTGTCATTTAGGCTCTCTTCCCCTTCTTCCTCATTTTTCATAATTATTTTCTCTTGCCCTGGCTTAAGTCTTACTACATCGTCTTTACTTCGCCATCCTTCACCTTCTATGAATACAGCACCATTTGTTGTCTTACCAACTCTTAGGGGTTTACTGAACTTAGATTCTCCCTTACTCACCAAACCAGGCTTCTTCATCAAAACCCAATCTCCTTGCATCACACATTTGTCTTTCACTCTGTTTACCATATCAGAATATGTTTTTGCTGTTTTCTGTTTCTTTTCAATGCTTTCTTTCACTCTAAGCTCCTCATCATTTATTTCTTTTGACTCAGTTACCGCACTACTCCAACCACCAATTTTAGGTGTTATGAAGTTGTTACAGGTTCTTCCTCTCATCAAGAAAAACGGAGTGTGTTTAGTGGCCTCTTTTGGTGTATTGTTGTATGCATTTATTTTTACCCTTATGAATTCCTTCACATCCATTTTATTTGCAATTGCCATTTGTATTCCTTCTTTAAAGAACCTGTTCAGTCTCTCAACCTGGCCGTTGCTCTTGGGGCTGTACAAGGGAGTTTTTTCTTGAGCAACACCTGAGCTCTTTAAAAATTTGTTCATCATTTTAGAAACTAATTGTGATCCATTATCTGACACCAGGATCTTGGGTTGTCCTTCCCTGTCAAAGATTTTCCTCAAAAATCTTATGACTACTTCTGTTGTAACAACACTCACGAACTTGTAGCATACCCATTTTGAATAGTAGTCCGTTAACACTATCAAGTATTTACTTTCGTTGGGTAATAAATTATATGGACCAGCAAAATCAATTGCGATTTTCACCCATGGCCCATCTGGAATTTCTACGCTTTGCAACTCATTCTTTTCAACTCTCCAGTGCTTATCCGATTTCAAACATTGCTCACATTGATCCACATAGTTTCTTATTTCACTGTCTACGCCTGGCCACCAATAATACATTCTTAGAATGTTCCTTGTGGCCGTGATACCAGGGTGTCCACTGTGGGCCATTTTCACAATTTTCCGTCTGAGTTCATATGGCGGCACGAAGACTTCGCCTCTTTTTAGGAAACCACTTTCCATTGTCAATTCATCGCTTACTTGTTGATAATATCTCAGTTCACTTGGCAGGTTCCTCACAGGTGGCCATTTACTTCTCACATACGCTGTTACTTTAGCCAACACAGCATCCTTTGCTATCCCCTCCTGCCATTCCTTCTCTGATATGGATCCTTCACACATGATTGTAGCATCAATCAGCGCTACTACACATTCTGTGTCATCCTGTGCTACATCTTGCTGATTTTGCATGGGCAAACGAGATAAACAGTCTGCTCTGCTGTTTTTGCCTCCTTTAATGTGCTCTATCTTGAAATTAAATTCCTGCAACTTTGACATCAATCTTAACAGTCTAGAGCTTGCGTTTCCGTTGCCTCGTCCTTGACCATCCAACATGTATATTAAAGGCTTATGATCAGTAACCAATGTGAAACTTTTCCCCCATAAATAGTCCTTCAGTTTATGCACAGCCCATACACATGCTAAAGTTTCACGCTCAATGGTACTGTAATTGACCTCTGTCTCATTGAGTCTTCTGGAGATGAAAGCAATTGTATTTTCCTCATTTCCCTTCCTTTGACAAAACACTGCACCAATCCCTTCATTGCTGGCATCCACAATCACAATGTTTTCTAACTGCAGATCGTAAGGTTTTAGTGCAGGCGCATTTGCAATTTCCTCTTTGACAACTTTGAAGGCTTGTTCCTGCTCATTCGTCCATTTAAACACAACATTTTTCCTTAATAGTTTTCTGAGAGGTTCTACTTTCTCTGCATACTTTTGCATGAACTTTGCATAGTATTCACTGAGGCCAAGAAATGACTTAAGGGTTTCTTTGTCTCTGGGTTCCGGGGCCTCTCTTATTACCTGTACAAGATCATTTTTTGGCAAGATACCTTCCGCTGTTAATACATGCCCCAGATATTCCACCTCATCTGTCATGAATTTGCATTTATCTTTTGAAACAGTCATGCCTTTCTTTTCAATGACTTCTAACACATTATCAATTAGCTTTAAATGGTCTTGCTCTGTCTCTGAATGCAAAAGAATGTCATCTTGAAAGGCTTCCACTCCTATGATTCCCCCAAACAGTATGTCCATACGTTTTTGAAAGACACCAGAAGAGGATGCCAGTCCGAAAGGTAGTCTCACATACCTGAACGCCCCGTATGGTGTTATGAACGTGGTTAATTTTTTAGACCTTTCAGATAGGCAAACCTGATGGCATGCAGCTCTTAAATCAATTAATGAAAAAAACTTAGAACCTGATACAGATTGAAGTATGTCTTGAATTTTAGGTAGTGGATGGCAGTTTACGATTATGTTTCTGTTCAATGACCTCAGGTCCACACACAACCTGATATCCCTAGTTTTCTTTTTCTTAGACACAACGATTGCTGAAATCCATTCAGATTCATCTGCCTCTTCAATTATCCCTTCTTTCATCAATTTCTCTAGTGCCTCCTTTAACTCTTTCTTTATTGATAATGGTACAGTTTTTACTTTATGTTTACACGGTATGGCCCCCTCTTTCAATTTGATATCATGGCTAAAACCTTTGACACCCCCAATAACATTTTTAAACACCTCTTTATGTTTCTCAAGGGTGGCTGACAGATCATCTTTACACTCCTCAATGCTCATACTGTTCACCCATTCCTCTCTCAAGATAACTGGGTCTTTAGCTCCAGGCACCAAAATAACTCCCAATTGGGCTAGATCTCTCCACCCCACTAATATCCTCCCTTTTTCTGCCACATATACCTTAGTGTTGATAACTCTTCCCCTGAAAATGACAGTATCATTGAAATATCCTAACATATTTATTTCCTTCTCGCCAAAGGCTTTTGGGTTTACATCTGATTCTGTAAGCGTCACATTCTGCCATTTTTCATCAAAAAGTACATCTGAAATAGTTATTATAGGTGCTCCAGAATCTGCAGTGAACTTAAGCTCAACTTCCCCTATTTTTACATCCCCTATGGGACCTTTAATTTTACCATCTTCCATTTCAACATAAAGGACAATGTTTGCACACATTTCTTCATCAACATTTCCTACAGTGTTTATGCTCATGTTGTTACCCATTCTTTTGATTTTACACAATGTAGAATAATGACCATATTTCTTGCATTTGATACATTTCTTACCTACTGCAGGACAATTTTTGTAATCAGCTAAGTGTTCATTTGATCCACACCTGAAACAACATAAATGCTTACCTCCTATTCTCTTATCCCCCAAATTTTTCTCATAAGTCTTACCATCACCCTTCTTTTTGTCCTGTAAATAAAATACATTTGTGTTATTTCCTGCATGTGATAACTCTTTAGTAGATACAAGTGATCTCTCGATGCCCCTAGCTATATCTATGACCTCTTGCAAAGTTGGCCTTTTGCACGCCAGCAATCTCTCCTGTACTTTTTTCGAATAACAATAGAATACAATTTGATCTCTTATGTACACATCTGTCATTTCTTCATATTCACACTCCACAGCAAGTATTCTTAAACAAGCAATATATTTGTCAACTGTTTCCCCTTCTTGTTGTTTCCTTAGAGCAAACTTATGCCTAGCGACCATAATGTTGTTCTCCTCATCAAATTGTCTCTCTAGTCTTTTCAAGGCTTCCTCATATTCATTTAGAGGTATAAATGTACCAGGCGGATTCTCATACTCAGGCAGGCTGTCAAAAACGTCTTGCCCAGCTTTACCTAATAATCCAAATAACAATGAACACTTCCTTTCTGCATCAAATGCTTTCCCATCTATTGATATTATGTAATTTTCAAAAGCTCTTATCCATTTCTTCCACTTCATCGTGGGTTTTCCTGGCTCATCCAAGAAACGAGGAGGTGCACATATATTGTTACATTCAGCCATTCAGCCATGTTTCCCCTGGTTTATTTGTTATTATATTTAAATAATCTTTTACTCTTAGTAGGTTTATTTTGCTTTTTCACACAACCACTTGCTCGATATTTTATTCCTTTCCTTTGTTTCCTTTTTATATATTCCCTTTATTATTTATTCCTCATTCATATCCTGCTGTGATACCGCCTTCTAGGCGTTTAAATATTTCCTATTTTCCTTACTTGCTTATTTATTACAATTCAGCACAATGCCCGTTGTATATCTTGTTAATTCCACTCAGCACGGTATCTGTTTACACAGGATAGTCAGGATAGTCAATTTCACAAAATGGCCGCACGCTGCTCACGCACGATGACGTGTCATATAGCAGGCCAATTATATGCCAATACGTTTTTACCCAGCGTGCTTCACGCGGTACAGCTGAGGTGAATCACCGTCTTCAGCCTTCTCAAATCGCTGACAGGAATAGGCGCCAAAAATGGAGCAACTTCACAGCTGATTTCACAAGTAATAATATTTGCCACAGCGCTCAGTTTCAATCTTTATCCGCTGCCAAGTTTAATCCACGCGCTCTCAGATATTCTTCACACATTGATTTTATCCGCTGCGCTTATGCAATTTCAGTTAACTCCTTCTTTTAACGGCTTGCTTCTCCATATAATCCACGTTGCATTTCACACGGACGGCATTGCCATACGCAGCCTCATGTACTTACTCCGAAAATCTTCATTATTATTCTTTTCTTCCCGTTATCAGATTGCTGGTTTCTTCAATCAAACCTGCTACTTCACGATGTTTCCTATTAACATCCACCCGCAGGCCCTTCTACGTTCCGCAGTCCTCGTCGCCAATTGTAGTGTGACAAAGCAGGCATTCACGATAGTTGATGTCACAAGTATTTATTTATATGAATATAAGGGCCCGCAAGGAGCGGAAACAACATATGACTGTCACGTCGGGAGTCAGCTGTCATCTGCATGACAGTTACACTGACGTCACATAAATACCTCATGAACGTTCCATGATCTGTCACAGTGATGTCAGATCATGGAGAATAAAAACATACTATAATTAATGATCCCCAAACAATAACCAACATGAATGTACGACAGTATGTGACTTTTATAGTGCAAATCAGGTGACACTGTCAGTCATGAGAGTCTTATATGTAGTGTATGTGTTTTGAGGCAGATGCTGCACATTTCACCTCTTTGACTGGGATGTTCACAAACCAACACAGACTGCCCTCCAGTCCTACTCTGCTAGGACCGGTCCCTCCTTTTTACACCTCAAGCATTATGTTATTCAAACATTGGAAGAGTAGTATCAAACCTCTTGGTAAGCCATGAAGAACTGGACATGACGTTTCGTATGTGGTGTGATGCACATGACAATACTCCGTAGGAGTCTCCCAGGACAGACACAATATTTCAGAATAGGCCTCCAGAACCTCACGTGAAGTCTCCCTAAGAGAACAGAATATCACTGATGTGGCCTCCAAAACTTGGCACAGTACTATGGATACAGCATTTTTAGCACCACGCAGCACACAGTGTCATTTTCCAAGCTCTCACAATCCATCAGACTCTGCTGCCCTTGCGTTGCCTGTTCTTGAGGCACTGAAGCTTGAACCTCTTCTGCCTCTTCAGTAACAGTGTCAGTAATGCAATGGTACTCAGGTGCTGCCTGTGCTGCACCTGTTGTTTGAAGCTTGCATTACTGCTGCCTAGGTTGTACTTTGAAGCGAGCGAAGCTTAAAAACATCTTTTCACGTCACAAAACCAAACTGATTGGCTTTGAAAATTAAAGATACTGGTGGCTGGTGGTACATTACAATGGCAGGTAAAAACCCGAAACATCTTTAGGTTTTAAGGAGGAGCATTGTGTACATGAGGATAATTATAATAGGAGAAATTGTGTTTGCAGACAATGAGTCTTTAATCAAACAAAAAGTCTTGTATGAGGTTGTGTAAAAATAAGGCACTGCTGAGATTCGAACTCAGGATCTCCTGTTTACTAGACAGGCGCTTTAACCAACTAAGCCACAGCGCCTATTTCCACTCACTTAGAACCATTGTACCTTCTGTGTCGGTATCACTGTGAGGCACTCCATACTTTTCTGTCTCTAAATTTTTATCCAGCTACTACCGACAAGAAAATGGAGAAAGAAAAACCTGAACATGGTATGGAAAAATTACAAAGAGGGTCACGACAAACGTATATCATTAGGTGTACATATCTGTATTCATTTTGCAATATTTACACGGGAGGATGAGTGTGCTATACATACGTTAAACTAAACGAGAGTGTAACGATGTTAAAGATCACTAATACATAGCAGACAATTTAATGATGCCTACATAACCCATGTGCTCGTTCCTTCACCTCTCGTCACCTCTGGACACCCCAACGAGAAGCCGAGAAATCGTCACTTTTGGAGAGAAAGTGTCACCTTTAGTTGATGCGTCCCAGCTTCAAACAGGGCTTCAAAAAGTGCACTTTGAGAGACCCAAGGAGCGGGCTGGTCATCCAGCCATAGGAGAGGGAGGCTGGGGGCTGTTAGACCACAGTGCCCTTTACATGGTACTAGCAACACTCACCTTTGAACAAACATCAGCCATCAGAGCCCAGTTAATGACCAGAATAAACAAACAACCTATACGTTGTTTTTAAACGTCTTGTACTGTAATGCATGACTTTTCTATTTTAATTGGGAAAAATACTGGCCAGTAAGGGGATCGAACCCGAGACCTTGGCGTTATTAGCAGTACGCTCTAACCAACTGAGCTAACCGGCCAAGTCATTCTTACACATGGGTGCCCAAACCTGTCCTGGCGGGCCGTATCCATGCCAGATTTTTGGGATATCCCTATCTGGTGATCACGGTTCGATCCCCGGCGCCGGCGGCAGATCAGAGTGCCCAGGACGGGGTCCATGTGCAGTCCTATCCCCTGGGTGTACGTGGTTGTCCGACATGTCGGTCGGATGTGCTTTTACGTACCGGATCGGAATCGGCCCCCATAAAATCGTACGTAAAGTATATAGCAAATCAACCTGAAATCTGCTGGGTCAGAAAGGGCTCGATTCCGATCCGTGTCGGAAGGTTAGGAGTCCGTACGAATTTGTCGGGACGGCATGGCAGAGTGCCCGGGATGGGCTCCATGGCTCTTGGGCAGTCGTCCCCCGGGCGTCCGGGGCTCCATCCAGGCCGACGGCATGGCAGAGTGCCCGGGACGGGCTCCATGGCTCTTGGGCATTCGTCCCCCGGGTGTCCGGGGCTCCATCCAGGCTGACGGCATGGCAGAGTGCCCGGCACGGGCTCCATGCGTCCCGGGCATTCGTCCCCTGGGCGCCCGGGGCTACATCCAGGCTGACGGTATGGCAGAGTGCCCGGGTCGGGCTCCATGGTTTTCACGGTGGTCCTCCCCTGGGTGTCAGGGGGCTCCTGGCCGACGGCATGGAAAAGTGCCCAGGACGGGCTCCATGCGTCCCGGGCATTCGTCCCCCGGGCGTCCGGGGCTCCATCCAGGCCGACGGCATGGCAGAGTGCCCGGGTCGGGCTCCATGGTTTCCAGGGTGGTCCTCCCCAGGGTGTCGGGGCGCTCCAGGCCGACGGCATGAAAAAGTGCCCAGGACGGGCTCCATGCGTCCTGGGCATTCGTCCCGGGACGGGGACGGGGACGGGGTGGGGAAGAGTCCAGGCGGCTTCACCTCCATGCCCGGCCATCTGATCGCCCAGATTTCCTCGGCCATCTGGTCGCCCGCAACGCTTTCCTATGGGGGGGGGGGGACCAGATGGCCGAACTTCCCTGGAAGTCCCGATGAGGTGCCATTCGCCTCCCGGATCCCAGCGAGGGGTCCATGAGGTCGGGTTCTTTCACGCCTTGGGTCCCCTCTGTCACCTCGCGTGCACAGATTGCAAGAAAGGGGGGTAATTTCCCTCCGGATTACTAGGGGCAGGGTACGCCCGGACACCCCTCCAGGGCTGGTGGTTCTCTGCCATGGGGACCAGATAGGCTATGCCTGGGCAACCCCTCCCTAGGCCACCCGGGGCTTACTTCCTCCAGGCCAACTGCATGTCAAATTGCCCAGGACGGGCTCCATGGCTCTTGGGCAGTCGTCCCCCGGGCGTCCGGGGCTCCATCCAGGCCGACGGCATGGCAGAGTGCCCGGGACGGGCTCCATGCGTCCCGGGCCTTCGTCCCCCGGGCGTCCGGGGCTCCATCCAGGCTGACAGCATGGCAGAGTGCCAGGGTCGGGCTCCATGGTTTTCAGGGTGGTCCTCCCCTGGGTGTCGGGGCGCTCCAGGCCAATGGCATGGAAAAGTGCCCAGGACGGCCTCCATGCGTCCCGGGCATTCGTCCCGGGACGGGGACGGGGACAGGGTCGGGAGAGTCCAGGCGGCTTCACTTCCGTGTCCAGCCATCTGATCGCCCGGATTCCCTCGGCCATCTGGTCGCCCGGATCCCCTCGGGCATCTGGTCGCCCGCAACGCTTTCCTATGGGGCGACCAGATGGCCGAACTTCCCTGGAAGTCCCGATGAGGTGCCATTCGCCGCCCGGATCCCAGCGAGGGCTCCAGGAGGTCGGGTACATTCGCGCCTTGGGTCCCCTCTGTCACCTCGCGTGCACAGATTACAAGAAAAGGGGGTAATTTTCCTCCGGATTACTAGGGAGAAGGGTACGCCCGGACACCCCTCCGAGGCTGGTGGTTCTCTGCCATGGGGACCAGATGGGCTATGCCTGGGCAACACCTCCCTAGGCCACCCGGGGCTTCCTTCCTCCAGGCCAACTGCATGTCAAATTGCCCAGGACGGGCTCCATGGCTCCTGGGCAGTCGTCCACCGGGCGTCCGGGGCTTCATCCAGGCTGACGGCATGGAAAAGTGCCCAGGACAGGCTCCATGCGTCCCGGGCATTCATCCCCCGGACGCCATCTAGGCTGACGGTATGGAAGAGTGCCCAGGTCGGGCTCCATGGTTTTCACGGTGGTCCTCCCCTGGGTGTCTGGGGGCTCCAGGCCAAATGCATGGAAAAGTGCCCAGGACGGGCTCCATGCGTCCAGGGCATTCGTCCCCTGGGCGTCCGGGGCTCCATCTAGGCTGACGGTATGGCAGAGTGCCCAGGTCGGGCTCCATGGTTTTCACGGTGGTCCTCCCCTGGGTGTCTGGGGGGGCTCCAGGCCGAAGGCACGGAAAAGTGCCCAGGACGGGCTCCATGCGTCCCAGGCATTCGTCCCCCGGGCGTCCGGGGCTCCATCCAGGCTGACGGCATGACAGAGTGCCCGGGTCGGGCTCCATGGGTCCCGGGCAGCCCTCCCCCGGGCGTCCGGGGCTCCCACCGCCAGGCCGACGGCATGTCAAAGTGCCCAGGACGGGCTCCATGAGTCCGGGACAGTCCTCCCCTGGGCGTCCGGGACACCCATCTCCAGGAGTCCAACGGCATTGGCAAAGTACCCAGGACGGGCTCCATGGGTCCCGGGCAGACCTCCCTCGGGCGTCCGGGGCACCCATCTCCATGAGGCCAACGGCATTGGCAAAGTACCCAGGACGGGCTCCATGGGTCCCGGGCAGACCTCCCCCGGGCGTCCGGGGCACCCATCTCCACGAGGCCAACGGCATTGGCAAAGTACCCGGGAAGGGCTCCATGGGTCCCGGGTAGACCTCCCCCGGGCGTCCGGGGCACCCATCTCCACGAGGCCAACGGCATTGGCAAAGTACCCGGGAAGGGCTCCATGGGTCCCGGGTAGACCTCCCCCGGGCGTCCGGGGCACCCATCTCCATGAGGCCAACGGCATTGGCAAAGTACCCAGGACGGGCTCCATGGGTCCCGGGCAGACCTCCTCCCGGGCGTCCGGGGCTCCCACCTCCAGGCCGACGGAATGTCAAAGTACCCAGGACGGGCTCCATGGGTCCCGGGCAGCTTCCCCCGGGCGTCCGGGGCACCCACCTCCAGGCCGACGGCATGTCAAAGTACCCAGGACGGGCTCCACGGGTCCCGGGCATTCCTCCCCCAGGTCGTCCGGGCCCTAGAGCTCCGGTGGTCCAACCTGCGCCTGAGGCCCAGCCGGGGTCCAAGAGCCCTGCCTTGCGTGGGCAGGCAGTCAGGAACCCTACCGCGAAGGCTTGGGATGGATGGGGAGCTGGGAGTCCTTTCGATCCCGGCCCTCTGGTCGCCCGCGATGCTTACCAATGGGGCGACCAGATGGCCGGGCTTCCCTGGAAGTCCCGATGAGGTGCCATTCGGCTCCCGGATCCCAGCTAGGGCTCCATGGGGTCGGGTTCTTTTACGCCTTGGGTCCCCTCTGTCACCTCGCGTGCACGGATTGCAAGAAAGGGGGGTAATTTCCCTCCGGATTACTAGGGGCAGGGTACGCCCGGACACCTCTCCAGGGCTGGTGGTTCTCTGCCCGGGGGACCAGATGAGATATGCCTGGGCAACACCTCCCCCGGGCGTCTGGGGGCTCCATTCTCCGGGCCAACGGCATGGCTCAATGCCCAGGACGGGCTCCACGTGTCCCGGACAGACCTCCCCTGGGCGTCCGGGGCACCCATCTCCAGGAGGCCAACGGGATGGCAAAGTACCCGGGAAGGGCTCCACGGGTCCCGGGCAGCCTTCCCCCGGGCGTCCGGGGCTCCCACCTCCAGGCCGACGGCATGTCACACTGCCCAGGACGGGCTCCATGGGCCCCGGACAGACCTCCCCCGGGCGTCCGGGGCACCCATCTCCAGGAGGCCAACGGGATGGCAAAGTACCCGGGAAGGGCTCCACGGGTCCCGGGCAGCCTTCCCCCGGGCGTCCGGGGCTCCCACCTCCAGGCCGACGGCATGTCACAGTGCCCAGGACGGGCTCCATGGGCCCCGGACAGCCCTCCCCCCGGGTGTTCGGGGCACACATCTCCAGGAGGCCAACGGCGTTGCAAAGTACCCGGAAAGGGCTCCACGGGTACCGTGCAGTCCTCCCCCGGGCGTCCGGGGCACCCATCTCCATGAGGCCAACGGCATTGGCAAAGTACCCGGGAAGGGCTCCACGGGTCCCGGGCAGGCCTCCCCGGGCGTCCAGGGCACCCACCTCCAGGCCGACGAAATGTAAAAGTGCCCAGGACGGGCTCCATGGGTCCCGGGCAGCCCACCCCCGGGCATCTGGGGCACCCATCTCCAGGAGGCCAACAGCGTTGCAAAGTACCCGGGAAGGGCTCCACGGGTACCGGGCAGTCCTCCCCCGGGCGTCCGGGGGCTCCCTTCTCCAGGCCGACGGCATGGTTCAATGCCCAGGACGGGACGTCAAGTGGCCAGGACGGGCTCCATGCGTCCCGGGCATTCGTCCCGGGACGGGGACGGGGACGGGGTGGGGAAGAGTCCAGGCGGCTTCACCTCCATGCCCGGCCATCTGATCGCCCAGATTCCCTCGGCCATCTGGTCGCCCGGATCCCCTCGGGCATCTGGTCGCCCGCAACGCTTTCCTATGGGGGGGGGACCAGATGGCCGAACTTCCCTGGAAGTCTTAATGAGGTGCCATTCCCCTCCCGGATCCCAGCGAGGGCTCCATGAGGTCGGGTTCTTTCACGCCTTGGGTCCCCTCTGTTACCTCGCGTGCACAGATTGCAAGAAAGGGGGGTAATTTGCCTCCGGATTACTATGGGGCAGGGTATGCCCGGACACCCCTCCAAGGTTGGTTGTTCTCTGCCATGGGGACCAGATGGGATATGCCTGGGCAACACCTCCCTAGGCCACCCGAAGCTTCCTTCCTCCAGGCCAACTGCATGTCAAATTGCCCAGGACGGGCTCCATGGCTCTTGGGCAGTCGTCCCCCGGGCTTCCGGTGCTCCATCCAGGCCGACGGCATGGCAGAGTGCCCGGGACCGGCTCCATGCCTCCCGGGCCTTCGTCCCCCCGGGCGTCCGGGGCTCCATCCAGGCTGACGGCATGGCAGAGTGCCCGGGACGGGCTCCATGCGTCCCGGGCGTCCGGGGCTCCATCCGGGCTGACGGCATGTCAGAGTGCCCAGGACGGGCTCCACGGGTCCCGGGCGTCCGGGGCTCCCTTTCCCCGGGCCAACGGCTTGTCAGAGTGCCCAGGACGGGCTCCACGGGCCCCGGGCGTCCGGGGCTCCCTTCCCCGGGCCAGCGTCATGTCAGAGTGCCCAGGACGGGCTCCACGGGCCCCGGTCATCCGGGGCACCCTTCCCCGGGCCAGCGGCATGTCAGAGTGCCCAGGACCAGTTCCACGGGTCCCGGGCAGGCCTCCCCCGGGCGTCCAGGGCACCCACCTCCAGGCCGACGGCATGTAAAAGTGCCCAGGACGGGCTCCATGGGTCCCGGGCAGCCCACCCCCGGGCATCTGGGGCACCCATCTCCAGGAGGCCAACGGCGTTGCAAAGTACCCGGGAAGGGCTCCACGGGTACCGGGCAGTCCTCCCCCGGGCGTCCGGGGGCTCCCTTCTCCAGGCCAATGGCATGGTTCAATGCCCAGGACGGGATGTCAAGTGGCCAGGACGGGCTCCATGCGTTCCGGGCATTCGTCCCGGGACGGGGTGGGGCAGAGTCCAGGCGGCTTCACCTCCATGCCCGGCCATCTGATCGCCCAGATTCCCTCGGCCATCTGGTCGCCCGGATCCCCTCGGGCATCTGGTCGCCCGCAACGCTTTCCTATGGGGGGGGACCAGATGGCCGAACTTCCCTGGAAGTCTTAATGAGGTGCCATTCGCCTCCCGGATCCCAGCGAGGGCTCCATGAGGTCGGGTTCTTTCACGCCTTGGGTCCCCTCTGTCACCTCGCGTGCACAGATTGCAAGAAAGGGGGGTAATTTGCCTCCGGATTACTATGGGGCAGGGTATGCCCGGACACCCCTCCAGGGTTGGTGGTTCTCTGCCATGGGGACCAGATGGGATATGCCTGGGCAACACCTTCCTAGGCCACCCGGAGCTTCCTTCCTCCAGGCCAACTGCATGTCAAATTGCCCAGGACGGGCTCCATGGCTCTTGGGCAGTCGTCCCCCGGGCGTCCGGTGCTCCATCCAGGCCGACGGCATGGCAGAGTGCCCGGGACAGGCTCCATGCGTCCCGGGCCTTCGTCCCCCCGGGCGTCCGGGGCTCCATCCAGGCTGACGGCATGGCAGAGTGCCCGGGACGGGCTCCATGCGTCCCGGGCATTCGTGTCCCGGGCGTCCGGGGCTCCATCCGGGCTGACGGCATGTCAGAGTGCCCAGGACGGGCTCCACGGGTCCCGGGCGTCCGGGGCTCCCTTCCCCGGGCCAGCGGCATGTCAGAGTGCCCAGGACGGGCTCCACTGGCCCCGGTCATCCGGGGCACCCTTCCCCAGGCCAGCGGCATGTCAGAGTGCCCAGGACCAGTTCCACGGGTCCCGGGCAGTCCTCCCCCGGGCGTCCGGGGCTCCCTTCCCTGGGCCAAAGCATTTCAGAGTGCCCAGGACGGGCTCCACGGGTCCCGGGCGTCCAGGGCTCCCTTCCCCGGGCCAACGGCTTGTCAGAGTGCCCAGGACGGGCTCCACGGGCCCCGGGCGTCCGGGGCTCCCTTCCCCGGGCCAGCGGCATGTCAGAGTGCCCAGGACGGGCTCCACGGGCCCCGATCATCCGGGGCACCCTTCCCCGGGCCAGCGGCATGTCAGAGTGCCCAGGACCAGTTCCACGGGTCCCGGGCAGTCCTCCCCCGGGCGTCCGGGGCTCCCTTCCCCGGACCAAAGCATTTCAGAGTGCCCAGGACGGGCTCCACGGGTTCCGGGCGTCCAGGTCTCCCTTACCCGGGTCAACGGCTTGTCAGAGTGCCCAGGACGGGCTCCACGGGCCCCGGGCATCCGGGGCACCCTTCCCCGGGCCAGCGGCATGTCAGAGTGCCCAGGACGAGTTCCACGGGTCCCGGGCAGTCCTCCCCCGGGTGTCCGGGGCTCCCTTCCCCGGGCCAAAGCATTTCAGAGTGCCCAGGACGGGCTCCACGGGTCCCGGACGTCCGGGGCTCCCTTCCCCGGGCCAACGGCATACAGGAGTGCCCAGGACGGGCTCCACAGGTCCCGGTCGTCTGGGGCTCCCTTCCCCGGGCCAACGGCTTGTCAGAGTGCCAAGGACGGGCTCCACGGGTCCCGGTCGTCTGGGGCTCCCTTCCCCGGGCCAACAGCTTGTCAGAGTGGCCAGGACGGGCTCCACGGGTCTCGGGCAGTCCTCCCCCGGGCCAACAGCAGGTCAGAGTGCCCAGGACAGGCTCCACGGGTCCCGGGCAGCCCACCCCCCGGGCGTTCGGGGCACCCATCTCCAGGAGGCCAACGGCGTTGCAAAGTACCCGGGAAGGGCTCCACGGGTACCGGGCAGTCCTCCCCCGGGCGTCCGGGGGCTCCCTTCTCCAGGCCAACGGCATGGTTCAATGCCCAGGACGGGCTCCATGTGTCCCGGACAGACCTCCCCCGGGCGTCCGGGGCACCCATCTCCAGGCCAACGGCATGGCTCAATGCCCAGGACGGGCTCCATGGGTCCGGGGAGGCGTCCCATGTGCCTCCGGGCTTGGGAGCCCCGGCTGGGCCCAGGGGCCCAGCCGGGCCCCGGGTCGGGTGCTCCGGCCCTGGTCCCTGTCTCCCAGCCTACCGCACTGCCAAGGGCCTAGGAAGGGGTTCCGTTGTGCACGGGGAGCCTCCCCTTGCTTGGCTGGGTTCAGGAGCAGTGGCTAGGGCCCCTGAGGGCCCGGGGAGGGCGGCCTCCCCACCCCGGGCTCTGTCCTTGGTCCTGCTGCGTGGCAGGGTGCCCGGGACGGGGTCCGGAGGGACCGGGGAGGCGTCCCATGCATCTCCGGGCTTGGGAGCCCCGGCAGCGTCCAGGGGCCCGGCCGGGCCCCGGGTCGGGTGCTCCGGCCCTGGGCCCTGTCTCCCAGCCTGCCGCACTGCCAAGGGCCCGGGAAGGGGTTCCGATGTGCCCGGGGAGCCTCCCCTTGCTTGGCTGGGTTCAGGAGCAGTGGCTA